>NC_080056.1:22992516-23130016 GCF_026212465.1 Amaranthus tricolor | reverse complement strand
GCTTTTACAAAAACTTTGATGCTTTTTTGTATAAAACTGTGATGCTTTGTTTGTTTGATGCTTTCTACTTCAAATTGTGCTGCTTTTACAAAAAACTTTGATGCTTTTTTGATAAAACTGTGCTACTTCAAACTTTGATGCTTATTGTATAAAACTCTGCTGCTTTTTACCAAAACCTTTCATGCTTTTTGTATAAAACTGTGATGTTTTAGTTTGTATGATGCTTTTTTACTTCAAACTGTGCTGCTTTTTCAAAAAACTTTGATGCTTTTTTGTGTAAAACTGTGATGTTTTTGTTTGTATGATGCTTTCTATTTCAAACTGTGCTGCTTTTTACAAAAAACTTTGACGCTTATTGTATAAAACTGTGATGCTTTTGTTTGTTTGATGCTTTTTTTGATAAAACTGTGATGTTTTTATTTGTATGCTTTCTATTTCAAACTGTGCTGCTTTTTACAAAAGACTTTGATGCTTATTGAATAAAACTGTGATGCTTTTTGTTTGTATGATGCTTTCTACTTCAATTTATACACAAGTTTTTTATTTTTGTTTATTAGAAATATGGTAGTTACTCGAAATTCTGCACAAGTTGAAGAACCAATAATAGCAGATCCTCAAGGTATGCCAAGTACACGAGGGAAAAGAATAAAAATTGTTGCCTCAAAAAAGAAAAGGTAAGTCTTGTTTAATAAGAGGGGAAAATCAAGATAAAATGTTGCTTTCTTTTATAAAATGTGATGCTGTATTCATAAAATTGTGATGCTTCAGTGTTCAAGTAGCTGCAATAGTAGAAGAAAATCATGAAGAGGAACAACCTTTCCCGAAAGCAAAAAAATCTGTTGCTTCCAAAAAGAAACAGTAAGTTTTATGTTTGTTTTTAAATGTGATGCTTTTCTTAATACAATGTGATGCTTTTCAACAAAAAAAACTGTTGCTTCATTTATAGAATGTGATGCTTTTTAAAAAAAATTGTGATGTCTATCAGAACGAATGTGATGCTTTTCTTAATACTTCATTTTATGTTTTTAGAGTTCAAGTAGTTGTTGCTGCGGGAATGGAAGAAGAACCTCGATTAGCAATAACTAAACGAGAAAGTGTACAAATCGTTTCTTCTACAACAATTCCAAAAAAGAAGTAAGTTATAGATGTAAATGCTTTTTTTTTGAGTAAAACTGTAATTCTTTCTACATAAAATTGTGATGCTTTCTACAACAATTATGAATATACAATTTTGATGGGTTACAGGAGAGAAGGTCAACTTCATATGCTCTCATCTCCTTCTCAAATGGTTTCTTTGTGTGATAAATTGAATGATAATCAAAGGACTGCTGTGAAAGAAATTGGTTTTGAAGGATTGCTTTTGTTGAGAATTAAGATGTCTTATCATGGTATGGCTAAGTACTTTATCAACCAATACGATGTCAGTACTTCAGTTTTCATAGTCAATCAAAACTGCAAGTACACTATAACTGAGTATGATGTCTGCGATATTTTTGGCTTGCCGTTAACTGTTAATGATGTTATCAAACAAACTAATTCAAATGAAGATATTTCTGAGTATGATTTATTTGAGGAGTCGCAACAAAAACTTGATTGTGTTGGGACTAAGGATATATCTGCTGAACAACTACTTTCCAAAATGTTGTTGGACTTAACTGATGGAGGCGATGATTTTAAAAGGTTTTTTGTAATGTATGCTTTTATCACATTTTTGGCTCCCAATTCACACCGAACTGTTGATCATAGTTTGCTTAAACCATTAGTTGATGTTAAGGAGATAAAAAATCTTAACTGGTGTGGTTTAGTGTTTGATAGGTTTAGAAATGGCTTGGAGAGATGCCAAACAAAAAATTTGAAAAACATTCCTTCATGTCTAGCCATATTAGAAATTTGCTTTTACCATCGAGTTAGCTCTCTAGGTATTTTTCCATCATCAAGGTTGCCCTTAATCCAACATTGGACTTATGAGACTTTGAAAAAAAGGGCACAACTTGAGTTGAAGGCTAGATCCTTTGGACTGGGTGATTTCGATGGAGACACATACCTAGTTTCAAAGAAATTAAGAAAAAAAACGCATGATGATGAGGTGGAGCTAGAAGAAAATGGGATGTATCTCAAGATCTCTATTCCCGATGGCTTGTTGGCATCTTCTGATCAAAAAATTCATGATGCAGCTGGTGATGTAAGTAATATTATCTTTAACATTTAATTTTTTATAAAAACATCCAGTAGCAGTTTTTTATAAAAACTATAAAGTAGCAGTTTTTTTATAAATTGAACTGTTTTTTGTTAATATATTCTTTTTATTAAGGAGCTTATGGCGGAAGTTAGCAAGATGAAGAGGAACATGGAAATTGTTACTCAACATCATATATCAAGACTGTTGAAGTTAAAGGAAAAAGGCAATCAAGCACAAGATGTCGGACAATCATCAAACTCTCCAACACTATCGCAATGGTATTCAGACCCAAAAGTGATGGAGGAGATTGATGAGATTATGAACAGGATAAGAGTTGTTAAAAGACGAACAGCTGACATCGACTTACCAAGCTTTGATTTGGGAATATCAGATCTCGAGAAAACACCTTCACCAGCACCGAAATTGATTGCCAAGAAGAGAGGAAAGAAGAAAATTTGAGTTTGTTTTTGATTCAAAACTGTGATGATTCAAAAAGCAGAAAGCATTTGTAATTGTGAAGAAAACTGTGATGATTCCATGACAAAACTGTGATGATTCAAACTGTATTTGTACATTTCTTTTTTGTTTATATATATTTCTTTCATTATTACAAAAATTTACTTCTACAAATTAATTATACAATACATCATCTTCTACCATTTTCATATATCATGTGTTACATTTATAAACGTGTGATGCTTTCCACATAAAATCGTGATGCTTTCAACTAATGATAATAGAATCTTTCATCCTTAAATTTAAAATTAATTATAAACATGGAAATAGTAAAAATTCATAAGAAATTAAGTATCAAAAAATAAAGGATAAGCACTAATCTATAACTAAATAAAAGAGATTATTTAGATGAAATTGAGGCACTAATCGTGCAAGCTAGACCAGCAAAGTGGGCTATTCAATTAAAAGTTGTTACCACAATATGCTATTATAATTTAATTATTAACAAGGTTAGGCAGCTGCCATTTAAGATCTTTATTCCAGTAGCATATCATATATTACAAGAGATGGAATTCTACTTGTGATAATTTCAACACAATATTTGTGATAAATTGAATGATAATGACAAAAATAAATTAGTCTACATATAACTAATTCTAACAATTACAATGTTAAAATAAACAGATATTTGTCTAAAGGCAATTATCCTCTTCATAAAATACAACCTACTAATGTTAAAATAAACAGAAAGTAATCTACATACTACTAATACTAATGATTAGACTATTTCTCTAGAGAATCGATCATAAATTAGTTTTACACTTTGCAACTGCTACACAACCCCAAATATAATTGTTCTTCTGAAGCAGGGATTCAATCATTTAGCATTGTATTTCATAAAACAAGTAACCTGCAAGATTCAGTGAACAAATATAAATGTTAATGTCTAAATGTAAAAAAAAATGGAATCGGTAGTATCACTATTTATCAAAAGAAAGTACCAACATAAAATTCAAGAGGTAACACTTTTTATATCATATTGTACTTACTTATTTTTTCTTATGTGGACACGTACGACTATTGTGACCTGCAACTTTGCCACAACTTTTACATTGTCATTGCTTGGTCATCCTTTGCTCTTCTTCATCTTCAGTATCCTTTTGTTTTGGATCTTTTTCTTTCCTCTTGCCTTTGTTTGAAGATTGTTTAGGGTTTTGAATTGTAATTGTTTTAGGAGCTTCAAAACCCAAAAACTTTTCTAACTCTTGACGTTTTGTCTTCTCAAGCCCACGATTCTTTTTTGCTAAAAGTTCAGCTGAATACAACTTCATTTTGTGCAAAAGTTCAACCAAATCATCCTCATCATCTTCTGCCAAACTAATGCATCGATGTACCTCATTCCAAACATCTCCTAAAACCCCTTTTCTAGATTCCATAGCATTATTACCATCCAATAATGTGCCATCAATATCATAGACAGGTGTTTTACTAGCATCTTTTGACCACCTTTTCAATATGTAAGGTTCTGGTATATATTTAACGCCTTTTGCATGCAAAACCCATAATACATGCTTACATAAGACTCCTACTCTTTTGAATAACTTACAACAACAATCAACATACAATGTTTGTGCATCATACACAACTTCAAAAATTGTCCCAGTGTTGAAATGTACCACACGATACACATCCTTGCCATCTCTAACGAAATTCTTTTCAAAACCACACTCATCGCGTGCGCTAAGAATTTGTTCTTGAAAATCCTTAAAAACAACATCTGTGTAGACACTAGAAGCATGTTTTTCAAGAGGGATACGAGTCTTCAAAGGTGCAGAATATAACTTGCATTTATTATCTAGTGTTTGCATCATATAACGTTGAACATCCATTGCACTTTGAAACCTCATTTGGAGTTCAACTAATGTAAGAAATTTGTTCACAAAGTAATTGAAAAAATTGTTCTCACTTTCCGACCTAGATGTTGTTCTAAACAAACCACCCATATAAAGATCTCTAAAATATGCGGGCACCCACATTTCTCTAATATCATACATACTATTCAACCAGTCATTATTTCTTAAATTAGCATGCTCATAATCCGACATCATTTTTGACCACTGATCTTCAAATTCATGGGGCTCATTATCCCTATTATATACAAGTCTATTAATTCTTCTTAAAAACTCATCATCATTACGTAACTCAATAGAAACTTTATCAGTTAGTTTCTTCATTATATGCCAACAACAGAATTTATGAACAAACTTGTCAAAAACATTGGGTAGAGCAATTTTTATGGCCGGATCTTGGTCTATTATAATGGAATCTGGTTGTTTTCCATTCATTGCCCTCAAAAAAGATTCAAATAACCAAGTATAAGAAGATACATCTTCCCTACTAATAAGACCGACAGCAAAAGTAACACATTTTTTGTGATGGTCAACACCCGTGAATGGAACAAAAATTTGATTATACTTGTTAGTACCATAAGTAGCATCCACAGATATCGAATCACCAAATAATGAATAGTTTCTCCTACTAATACCATCAGCCCAAATTGCCTTCGATAGAGATTTAGTATCATCAACCTCAAAATCAAAAAAAAAAACTAGGTGAAATTTCTTTCTTCTTAACAAACATTTCCACAAACATTTGCCCATCAGATTCATTAATAAAACACTTTAAATCCCTATAAAAGTTTTTAAAGTTATCAAGTGAAGCACCTACTTTCAAATAACTTCCTACTTGTTCTTTCCACATCCTATATGAACTTGTTGGACCTTTATTCAAGTTCAAATTGTTCATAATGTATCTTTTTTGTCCACTATTTAAACTAGATGACCCTTTTAAATGTTGCCTAGAAATAGGTGAGGCAAGAATGTGGCTATGTGCTTCAATAAACTTAAAAACCCAATATTTACCCTCTTTGGTCCTTTGAAAAACAATTTTAGCATAACAATCTTCACGAGTTACAAGCCTTCTTCTTAATGCACCTAATTTTTGTTCCCTCATCCCTTGTTTATTACACAAATAGTATTTAGATGTAACAACACCTTTATAGACTTTCTTAGTCCCTGATCTAATGTCAAAACCACAAGCCTTAGCATATGTTTCATAAAATTTCACCCCTTCTTCTAATGATTCAAAAGTCATATGCAATACTGGTATCAGATTTTTCTCACAATGAGGGATGAACTGTTTACGATTAAGGTTATGAGTAGGTGTGCCCTGAAACACAATACCAGCAACATTGTTTTCAATAGAAAGTAACACGTTTTCAACATAAAGTAATACATTTCCAACACAAATTAACACCAAATGTATTATTATCGTCATAAATAAACTTACATATAAATGTTCACTTAAAGAAGTGGGTGTTAAAATCACAGTTTGCAAGGGTTTCATATGCTCAGTTAAAGATGTTCCAGCCTTATCATTATTATCTTGCACTGCAACCTAAAGCAAAAAGTAAGACATTTTGTGTAAAAATCATCACAATTCCTACCTAAAAGTAACACTATGCATATACTTTACTACGTATTATTGATAAAATAAAGGCTTACCATGAGTTGACTTGAAGAATTTGCATTATCACAAAGGTTAGAAGTGGTTGTAAAAGTCACAGTTTGTAAGGGTTCCATATGCTTAGTTAAAGATGTTCCAGCCTTATCATTATTATCTTGCAATGCAACCTAAAGCACAGTTTTATACAAACAAAAAAGTATAAAAGTTTTTTGTAAAACATCACAGTTTTATACAAAAAAGCATCAAAGTTTTTTGTAAAAGCAGCACAGTTTGAAGTAGAAAGCATCAAACAAACAAAAGCATCACAGTTTTATACAATAAGCATCAAAGGTTTTTGTAAAAAGCAGCACAGTTTGAAATAGAAAGCATACAAACAAAAACATCACAGTTTTATACAAAAAAAGCATCAAAGTTTTTTGTAAAATCAGCACAGTTTGAAGTAGAAAGCATCAAACAAACAAAAGCATCACAGTTTTATACAATAAGCGTCAAAGTTTTTTGTAAAAAGTAGCACAATTTGAAATAGAAAGCATACAAACAAAAACATCACAGTTTTATCAAAAAAGCATCAAAGTTTTTTGAAAAAAGCAGCACAGTTTGAAAGCAGCACATTTTTATCAAATAGAAAGCATACAAACAGAAACATCACAATTTTACACAAAAAAGCATCAAAGTTTTTAGTAAAAGCAGCACAGTTTGAAGTAGAAAGCATCAAACAAACAAAAGCATCACAGTTTGAAGTAGAAAGCATCAAACAAACAAAAGCATCACAGTTTTATACAATAAGTATCAAAGTTTTTTGTAAAAAGCAGCACAGTTTGAAATAGAAAGCATCATACAAACAAAAACATCACAGTTTTACACAAAAAAGCATCAAAGTTTTTTGAAAAAGCAGCACAGTTTGAAGTAAAAAAGCATCATACAAACTAAAACATCACAGTTTTATACAAAAAGCATCAAAGGTTTTGGTAAAAAGCAGCAGAGTTTGAGATAGAAAGTATCAAACAGTTTTATACTTTATTGCGTATTATTGATAAATAGAGACTTACCATGAGTTCACTTGAAGAATTTGCATCACCAAGGTTAGTAGTGGTTGTAAATGTCACATTTAGTAAGTATTCCATATGTTCTGTTGAGCCGCTAAATTCTTCAATTTCATCCTAAAACATAATCCGTACCATAAATTTAAGCAAAAAGCAACACCTTTAATTGAAAAAGGAACACTATTCTTACAATCATACAATTAACCAAAAACAAAATTCAAAGCACTATAACAAACCACAAAAATGAAAGCACTACAATAATACACTATTATACATTATTCCTACAATAATACAAGTTAAATATAGGTGAATTACAGACTATAAATTGCAGACCATAATACCAGTTACAAATTGATACAAACATTTTCAATAGGAGTGTATAATAGACTTTAAATTGATGAGAATACAGCAAATGGATGAAACTAAGCATAAACTGACGATAAATTTATACTAACAATAATCCAAAACCCTCTGAAATTGCCTCACGAAATTCGCAACTTAATGAAATCGCATCTGAAAATCACCTCTGAAAATTTTGCAGATTGATGTGTAGTAGAAATTAAAGTATAATAGAATTTAATGAAAATCACCTCTGAAAAATCGCAAGATGATGAAGTTGCAGCATAATGAAATCAATTTTCATGAAAATTTGCAGCAAAAAAAATGAAAAAATAGCAGCAATTATCCCAGCAAAAAGAAGGTGAATTTCATAAATCGCAGACCAAAATACCAGTTTCAAATTGATACAAACATTTTCAATAGGAGTGTATAATAGATCTTAAATTGATGAGAATACAGCAAAATGGATGAAACTAAGCATAAACTAACGACAAATTTATACTAACCATAATCGCCTCAGGAAAATCGCAACTTAATGAAATCGCCTCTGAAAATCACTCTGAAAATTTGCAGATTGATGTGTAATAGAACTTAGTGTATAATAGAACTTAATGAAAATCGCAAGATCATGAAGTTGCAGCTTAATGAAATCAATTTTCGTGAAAATTTGCAGCAAAAAAAATTCAAAATCGCAGCAATTATCGCAGGGCAAACGAAGGTGAATAGTCAGAATGAAGAAATGTTCCTTATGCCCGAAATGCCCTTAATGAATAAGCCTTATATTATCAGCCGTCAGATTTGATCTAATGGCTTAGATTTTAGTTTACATGGTTCTCATATAAGGTTAGTTCTCACCTGAACTCAACCCTATATATATATATATATATATATATATATATATATATATATATATATATATATATATATATATAGATATATATATATATATATATATATATATACATATAAATATAATATATATATATATATATATATATATATATATATATATATATATATATATATATATATATATATATACATATATATATATATATATATATATATATATATATATATACATATATATATATATATATATATATATATATATATATATATTCATTTTAGATATGTTCCATGACTTTATTTCATTAAAATAGTATTTAATTGAATTTTTGTTTAAAAATATTGTTCTAATAGGAAGAGGTGTTGAATAATTTCTTAATTATTAAAAATAGCTAAAAAAATATATTACTAAATTTTAAAATAAGTTAAAAGTTTATTAATAAATTTGAAAAAAAAAGTTAAATAAGAAATAAATATTAAATGGGCTCTTCTTAACTTGTAACTTTTTAGCATACTCCTATAATATGTTGAATCTCATGATGACCCTTAGGCAAATTGTTGTTGCACACACACATATTATATATATATATATATATATATATATATATATATATATATATATATATATATATATATATATATATATATATATATATATATATATATATGTATATGTATATGTGTGTGTGTGTGTGTGTATATATATGTATATATATACACATACACACATATATATATATATACATATATATATATATATATATATATATATATATATATATATATATATATATATATATATGTATATATATATATATATATATATATATATATATATATATATATATATATGTATATATATATATATATGTATATATATATATATATATATATATATATATATATATGTATATATATTTATATATACATATATATATATATATATATATATATATATATATATATATATATATATATATATATATATATATATATGGATTTAGGATCAAATGAGAAGAGATCTTAAAATGAGAAAGGTAAGAAGTAATCTAAAGCATTCATTTTTTGATCAACGGACAGATTTAATTTGTTTAAGTTGATAGTTGCACGCGGTTTTTTCATGTAATATGAACCAGTTTTATATTGATTAATCGGTTCAATATATAAAGAATCTTTTTTTTTCTCTCTCCTGCTTTACTTTCTCGACATTTTCGTCCCGTTCTATCTTCAAGAATTTTCGTTTGAATCTGCATCTTCCTCCCGTTCTTCAACACTTAAAATTTTTTTTTGAATCTCGACATTTTCATTGTTCTTTAATTGTTCTTCGAATTTATTTCAGGTATTCTTCAATAAAACTCAACAATGTCGACATTTTTGCTTGTTTTGTGTTGTTGTTTCAGTTCTTGAATTAGTATATAAAACTCAACCGTTCTTGATTTAAGGGTTTATTTTCTTTGATTTTTGGTGTTTATTTGAATATTACTCTAGTATTTGATATTTAGGGTTAATTTATGTTGATCTTCATTCTGCGATTTTCTCTTGTTCTGCGATTTTACATTTTCATTCGATTTTTAGGGTTTTGATTTTTATTCTCGACATTTTGATTTTTATTTTGGTATTTGAGTATTATTCTGGTATTTGATTTTTAGGGTTTTTCATTTGGTTTAATTATGTGATTTAAAATCTTTTATGATGATGACTTCAACTTCGATTATCACACTTTTTTATAGTTGTCATGGCAAAAACAAGAGGTCGCAGTATTCCAGTTGATATTCCCTCCACTTCTAATTTACATTTGAATTCCAACACAAGAAAGAGAAGAGCTGAGGAAACTGACAATGTACAACAAAGGTCTGTAAGGTAATTTTATCGACTAGTATGTTGAATTCCAACATTGTAATTCCAACAAAGTATTCCAGGTCATCAACATTGTAATTATTCATAGTCATAGTATCCTTTATTGATAACATAAAATCTTTTTCTAAGAAAATTGTATATTTTATTTGTTGTTGCAGGTTGAGATCTACTTTTCAAACAAAAAGTAGACCTTCTCAATTGATCAAAATGATGAAGGGATTCACTGAGAAACAAAAAATCTCAGTGAGAGAGATTGGTTTTGGTGGCCTTCTTAGTTTAAAGTTATGTAGAAATCCATCTGCAATGCTTGGTTGGCTTGTAGATTGTTTTGATCCCGGTAGTTGTATGTTTTCAATAGACTCTTTGAAGTGCTTTTCGATTTCTGAACATGATGTATATGATGTTTTTCGTCTACCTCTGAACCCAAACAATGATGTAGAATTAGTTTCAAGGTGTGCGAACAAGTATAATCCTGATTTTCCCTTGAAACAAGAATTTAGATCCTTTTTTGGTTTTGAAGATACAAATGCAGCAATTCCTTTAGAATTGCTTGAACGAATGATCCCTAAGATGATTGATGGTGGGGATGAGTTCAAGCAACTTTTTGTTTTGCATGCTATTTCTTCTTTCTTAGCCCCTACCCAAAACAGAACAATAGACCTTAAGATTGTAAAGTCTATAGTAGATCCGAATAAGATTAGTACTTTTAATTGGTGTAAGTATGTTCTTGATCAGTTTTGTGACTCTGTTGTTAGATATCGTAAAGGAAAGTTGCAATTTTTTTCTGGATGCATTGTTTTGTTGGAAATTATTTATTTTCATCGTTTGAAATTCAAGAATATCTCTTTGCCATCCTCTTTACCTCTTATCTCTCATTGGACTGATAAGGATGTGTCAAAAAGAATTAAGGAGGAAACATCTGCTAATCATTTTGGAAGTGGTTTAATTTTGAGTACATATCCTGTGAGTGAAACGATGGTTTTTGAGTATGGTCAAGCTGTTGGGTTAAAGGTGAACAACGTTGATATTGGACAACCAAGTGTAAATGAAGAACCCTTCAGAGATCAAACAGTGCAAGACGATGCTAAAATTGAGTTTCAGTTGCCGTTGAATGCAATGCGTAATTCTGATATACGCCGATTAGCTGAGGATGTAAGTATGATCTTACTTATTTATGTTCCCTTCAACATTATATTTTTTAATAATAACAATTATTTTTTTTGAAGACAGTAGCATTCACTTTTGCAACAAAGATTTTTCAAATTCCAAAACAGAACACAGTAGCTATACATAGTCATAGTAACTTTTAATCACAACATAGTATCTTTTTCTAAGAACATAGTAACATTCACTTTTGCAACAAAATTTTTCAAAATTTCAAAACAGAACACAGTAGCTTTTGGAAAATAATCATAACATAGTATTTTTTTTATAATGTCATAGTTACTTTCTTTTGAACAACATTTAACTTTATCTTTACTTATTTTTGTAGGAAATATGTGAGTTGCTGATGCACATGAGGAGGGACACTCAAGTTGTCTCTGAGTTTTACATGGAGAAAATTAAATTGTTCTTAGAACAAAAACGTTCATTTTCTTCTCCTCCTGTCCTTTTTCCTGATGTTCCTTCTACCTCATCCACACCTTTTTCTGAAACCCAAAGTTTTTTTTATGAATCCTACCGTGCTGAATACAATTGATGAGATAGTTGACATGGTTAAATGGGTTTCCTCTATTCCAAGGATGGTGAATGAGGTTTTGTTGCTGATGAGGGTAATGTAGATGTTGTTAATGATGTACTGGATAAGGTTGAATTGGATCAAGTTGTTAATGATGTGGCAAATAATGTCACTGTTTTTGAAAGCCATGGTTATGAGAATGTATTGATACATGGCAGGGCAAAGTGTTCCATTCCTTTTAGAGGTGTGAATGACAAATTTACATATGTTTCACATCTGATGAAATCAAACAAAAAAATATGAGAACACTTGGTTCGTTACTTCAAGAATCAGTTGACTATTGTTTTGTTTCTGATAAATGTTTCGACAATAGGTGAGTCTTTTTTTTTTGTTTTTCTTTTTTATTGATTTTTGTTTTTTATTATACTTATTTTATTCTTTTTATTTGACAGTGAATTGCTTGTGAATTTTGAGGACAATTTGAGAACTCAAAGTGTACTCATGTTTCTATTGTGGATTGTTGGTGTTTATTACTCAATGAAAATGAAAAGAACAAAGAATCTTCCAAAATGTTCTTTTTTAATGCTAGTTCTAGTGTACGTTTTTTGTCATTTTTATTCTAAATAACTTTTCTTTTATTTTGAACTATTTTTAGTTATTTCATTGTTTATTTTTACAGCTTGCTTTGTTGGATTTTAATAATAGTGGTGGTTCTCAACAAATTGATTTAATTTATGATTCTTGGGTCAAATGGGTGGATTTCAACCAAGTTGATTTGTCTAAGTTTGATCTGGTAAGATATTTTTTTAATGATTGATTGACTTATATAGTCACTATTTTAGTTATTATAGCTACTAATAGGTAGTTAGTACTTGTGCAGTCACTTTTTTTTAGATATATTTATTGATTCAGTGATATATAATATACAGATTGTTGTTCCGATACTGAAGGGCAGTCAGTACTTCTTACTTCTTTCGAATATGAAGTTAAGAATAGTGCAATGGATTGACAATGTGAACGATACTGCTATTTCAGAAGAAGAAATTAGAAAGCTAGGTGACACTATGGTATGTGTAGCATTTTATTATCCTGAAAAACCTTTTGCCTATGTTGCTAAGATTATGAAATATTTATTAATAAATATTTAAATGAAACTTTTGTAGAAAGATTTGCTGTAACAATTTTTGATGATAAGATGCAAGCTACTGATGTTATTCCATTATGGAAAATGGAACGAGTTCCCACTGATTGGAAAACGACTGCTAGGACTAACATTGAAAGTGATGTATTCATGATGATGAGCATGTTGTTTTTTGAGGGAACAGTTGATTTCCAGTGTCCAATATTGAATGCAGTTACGATTTTTCTTTTTAATATTATCTTTAAATGTATTTTTTTGAATGACATTCTAACTAAAAGATTCAAACTAAATGTATTTTCTTTTTATGTAGGCTCCATTGAGACATGTTGCAAGAGCTAAGATTGCTGGATCTTTGGTGTTATCTGATTTGAACAAACAAAGATCTAAAGTTTTAGAAGAGGTGTCCAATTTTAAGGATAAAAGACGCTCCATTGCCAAACAAGTTTCTATCAGAAGATTAAAGATTCGTTAATGTGAAGTACAAGATGAAGTTGTGAAGTTTTTAGTTGTACAAACATTTGATGGAACATAGTAGATAATCTAATTACTGTAGTTACTAGATAATCTAATTACTAGATAATCTAATTACTGTAATAATGTGAAGTTTTTTCATGAATATTTGTATAGTATTGGTGTCAAAAATCCGGTTTTGTCTTGATTGGAGCAGATAAGGTATTCATTTGTACGGTCCTCGGTTCAATTCTGGTTTGGCCCATCTTTTTCCCTCACCCTCTCCTGCAATTTAAAAAAGTAAAAGAAAAAAAAAACTGTTGGTGTCTAAGTTAATGGCAATCTGTGAATTTATGATCATATCAAGGGATAAGTTGATTAGTGTGTATGCTAGATTGATACTATATGAAAATACTGAGTTCGATTTTATCAATCCGATTTTGAATTTTCTGCATATATTCATATCAAACCCATGTGATGTAAATATCAAGTGAGATAGTGATTAAGAAACCAAAACGGTTAACATCAGTTGTGTGGAATCATTTTGAAAGGGTGAAGAACGCTGATATATGTTATGCTGATATATGTTATGCTGATATTTTTGCAACAAAGATTTTTCAGACTTACAAAAGTGAAGACAGTAGCTATACATAGTCATAGTAACTTTTAATCACAACATAGTTTCTTTTTCTAAGAACATAGTATCATTCACTTTTGCAACAAAAGTTTTTTCAAATTTACAAAACAGAAGACAGTAGCTATACATAGTCATAGTAACTTTTAATAATAACATAGTATCTTTTCCTAAGAACATAGTAGCTATACAAAAGATTTTTCAAAATTACAAAACAGAAGACAGTAGCTTTCCATAGTCATCTTAATATAATCTCTTCATCTATCTGTTCTTCAGCATCAATTTTTCTGCATAACAAAAATTTTGCACTTTCATTTACATAATCAAATTATTAAATAAGGATAAAATAAAATATAAGCAAATTATATATATTTTATACCTTAAGTGGGGTATCTTTTGTTGATGGGCAATTTCGACTATCATGATAATCAAATTTACCACAAGTTTTGCACTTTCTTTTGGGCTTCTTGCTTTGCTCAATAGTTTGTTCCTTTTCCCCAATTATTCTTTGCCTTTTTCCTTCGTTCTTTGATTGGATTGGGTTTTGTATTTTCATTGTCGAAGATGAACTTGTGCCTACTAACAATTCGATTTGTTGCTCTTTAGTAATGTCCACCCTCACATCATCACTTTCCTCAAATTTTCTACTAATATCTTTTAGGTTTTGTAAAAGTGATTGTAAATCACTCTCACTCCGTTGAGCTAAACCTACACAATTGAATATTTCACACCAAACTTCCCCCAACAACTTCCCCACGTTGTTACACTTTTTGCTCTCTTCAATCAGATTCCCATGCAAATCAAAAATAGGCTTCTTTAATGCTAGCTTCGTCCAACGATCTAAAACATATTGCTTTGGTATTTGTGTTATTTGTCTTGCACTCATAACACAAATCGCATGGGAACATAATATTCCTATCCGTTTAAATAACTTGCAATCACAATCTACCTTCAACTCGTCAATCAAACTTCCCAGTATAAATTTCACCTTGTACATCTTACTTACCGTTGAGTCCAAAACAGTTATACTTTCCACACTTTCAATCCTTCCAATATTTTGAATATAAGTTTTGAAACAAGACTTATAAACTTCATTTTGAAAAAGAAAAATTTTTTTTCTAGTATAGACTTCACCGGCATGTTTTTCAATCGGCAATGGTGTTTTATATTGTGGGTTTGTGTGAAGTGATTCAGCATTGAGCTTATCTTGTTTGTACCTCTGTGCATCCATTGCACTTTCATAACTCATATAAAATTCAACAAGTGTGATGTGAGGGTTTGAAAAATGGTTGAAGAAACTATTAACACTTTCCGATCGGGATGTAGTTCTCAAAATCCCCCCCAATGGGATATCCCTAAAATATGCGGGTATCCATTGATCTCGTATACTAAATATACTAGTAAACCATTTATCTGTTTGAAGATTGTATTTGGTCATAATTCCCTCCCATTTTTCCTCAAATTCATTTTCTTCTTGATCAATATTCCACACACACCCATTTAATTCTTTCAAAAAATCTTCATTTTTGTTCAATTCCGGTCCAACTTTATCAGTCACTTTACTCATGATGTGCCACATGCAAAGTTTGTGTATTATGTGTGGAAATACATTTTTAATCGCAATTTTCATTGCAGGGTATTGATCAGTTATCAAATATGTTGGCATACAATCCCCCATACAATGTAAAAGAAGTTCTAAATAACCACTCAAAAGATTCACTATCTTCCTTAGCTAATAAACCCATACCAAATGTAATACAAGACTTATGATGATCTACACTAGTAAAAGGGGCTAAAACCATGCTATACTTATTGGTGTTATAATTACAATTAAAAGTAACCATTTCTCCAAATAAACAATAATTCTTTCTACTTATCGCATCGGCCCAAAATAAACGTGAAATGTGGTCCTCCTCATCTAAAGCATAATCAAAATAAAACCCCGTGTAAATATCTCTTTTTCTGATAAAATTCTCGATCAACATCTTCCCATCATCTCCTTTAATATATGTTTTCAAATCCCTATGGAAATTCTTAAAATCTTGCATTGTCACTCCCACATTCTCATAACCCCCGACATTTTCCTTAAACAATCTAAAGGATTTAACCGGTCCTATATTAACACGTGCATTCTTATATATGAAATTTTTGTGCAAAAAAGTCATTTTCCTATTACCCAATAAAAATTGACGCGATGTAGGGCTAACTAGACAATGATTGTGCGCCTCTTCGAATTTTAAAACATGGTATGTTCTCTTCGCTATGTCATATTTCAAAATCAATCTAGCTTTACAACCAATTGTTTTGGTTGATCTCTTATAACGTGCAACAACATCTGCACTTTTCTTAGGTTTAGGTTTTATGATACCCTCCCTACTACAAACAAAATATTTTCAAAAAACAATACCCTTTTTTTTGTAGGTAGTAGATGAACGTATATCAAAACCGCAAATTTCAGCATATTTACCATAAAAATCTAAGGCTTTCTCTAAGTTTTCAAAAGCCATACCAACAAATGGCTTCTTATCAAACTCACAATGAGGAATCCACAGTGTTGAACCATTTGGGGTAACTTGTGTAATAGATCTTGGAGTTTGAGTCCCTGTATAACAATCCAAAGTTTTTCCGAAATTAAAAAAAGAAGACAGTAGCTAAACATAGTCATAGTAAGCATTAATCATAACATAGTATCCTTTTCTAAGAACATAGTAGCATTCACTTTTGCAACAAAGTTTTTCCAAAATTAAAAAAAGAAGACAGTAGCTATACATTGTCATAGTAACTTTTAATCACAACATAATATCTTTTTCTAAGAACATAGTAGCATTCACCTTGGCAACAAAGATTTTCAAACTTACAAAAGAGAAGACAGCAGCTATACATTGTCATAGTAACTTTCAATCACAAGATAGTATCTTTTTTTAAGAACATAGTAGCATTCACCTTGGCAACAAAGATTTTCAATATTACAAAAAAAAGACAGTAGCTATACAATGTCATAGTAACTTTTAATCACAACATAGTATCTTTTTCTAAGAACATAGTAGCATTCACCTTGGCAACAAAGATTTTTCAAACTTACAAAAGAGAAGACAGTAGCTATACATTGTCATAGTAACTTTTAATCAACATAGTATCTTTTTCTAAGAAAAAATTGGTACACATTTTCTCAACACTCGTTATATGATATTTAGTTATGGTTACTTGATAATATAAAAAGCATGATCAACATGATTTTATTTTAATAATTTAAACTTTACATGATTATATTAAAGTCATATCTAATTTAGTGATATTTTTGTCTAAATAATAATACTTTTGGACACTCTAAAAAAAAGTTATAAATATAGAAATTTTGATTAATATGATAATGTAGATATATATGATTTTTTTATGTGAAATATTATTTTAAGTTTCATTTATGTTAGCTTTAAATACTTTTGCATTGAGAAAATACTTAAAAATAATATCTAATGATTTTTTTGGGATGAAATGATGGTAGATAAAATTGATGTGAACTAGAAATTTTAAAAAGTGTATTTTATAAGTACTTTATAAAATTTAAAAGTTAGGATATCATTTTAGATATGTTCCTTTAGTTTTACTTCATTAAACTAGCATTTAATTAGTTAAAAGTTAGGATATCATTTTAGATATGTTCCTTGAATTTTACATCATTAAAATAGCATTTAGTTGAATTTTTGTTTAAAAATATTGTTCTAATAGGAAGAGGTGTTGAATAATTTCCTAATTATTAAAAATATCTAAGAAAATATATTACTAACGTTTAAAATAAGTTAAAAGTTAACTAATAAATTTGAAAAAAAAAGTTAAACAAGAAATAAATATGAAATGGGCGCTTCTTAACTTGTAACTTTTTGGCATAATCTTATAACATGTTGAATCTCACGAGGACCCTTAGGCAAATTATCGTTGTACACACACATATATATATATAGATATATATATATATTTATATACACACACACACATATATATATACACACATACACACATACACACACATACACACACACACACACACACACACACACACACACATATATATATATATATATATATATATGTATATATATATATATGTATATATATATATATATATATATATATATATATATATATATATATATATATATATGTATATATATATATATATGTATATATATATATATATATATATATATATATATATATATATATATATGTGTGTGTGTGTGTGTGTGTGTATATATATATATATATATATATATATATATATATATATATATATATATGTATATATATATATATGTATATATATATATATATATATGTATATGTATATATATATATATATATATATATATATATATATATATATATATAATATTCTTAAATTTCTTGATATGCACTAAAATATTATTTTATTATTTTATACTACAAAAAGTAAAATTTTTTTTATTATATTCATGGTTTTGTAAAACGTTACGTTGTAACTTTCTTCCTTAAACTAATATTACTACTTATTATTTTAACCTTACAACTTTTATTTTATTATTTTATACCTAAAAATTAACTATAGTATCTAACTTTAAGTATAGTTTTAACCAAAATTTTCTAAGTAAACTATCATATTTTCATAATCAAACATTAATCAAACTTTTCTATTATTCTAAAACATTTCACTTATATAAACTGGAATATAAATTTGATGAACGAAAATTCTTTTTACATCAATCCATGATGTTCATCACTTACACAAGCTATCACAATTTCCTTACATATGTTATTCTTCTTCTACACTCCAAACTTTTACACATTCACTTACACACTCCAAGTCTTATACATTCACTTACACAAGTTAACCTTGTTCTATACTCCTAACACTCTTTTTCATACAATCTTATGAACTAAAAAGTTGCCCAAAACCCTTTATAAATACCCTCCTAGCCATGAGATCACTTGCACCCCTATCATCAAATCTTTCTATCATTCTTTCTTATATCTTCACTTCATTAGCATCTTACTAACTTTATACCCTTTTTATTAGTTGAAGAATCAAATGACGATGGTGCTTTATCTTATCAATTCTTAAGCCAATAATCATCAACTTTTGAAAAGTCAAGTATTATCTTTTGGAGCTTGAATATCATTTTTTTGGGTAATTGAACATCTACTTCTCTGAAGCTTGGAGCCTTGAAGACTTTCTCTTTTTGAGCTTTTTTCTTTGAGTTCTTATTTTCCTATTATTATTGGCTCTTAAGGTTTTGATGATGACATCACTTTTAAATAAACAAACATATTTTAAAGATTGTTTTCTAGGTTTATATCCGATTTTGTTCAAATCGTTGATGAAGCCTATGAATTGGTTCGTGGAAGTTGTACGTGTCTTAAAATATTCAAGAAGTTAGATAAGTGCTTAGGAAGTTAAAGGTTGACAGACGGTCTACTGTTCCTAAAATGAACAATCTAACAGAAGTTGAAGCTGGAGACAGTACGCTGTTCCTACGTAGCAGGTCTGGAGAAAAACATCGACTGGAAAATTGCAGTTATTTTATTATTCTATTTTTAGTTGATGTAAACGGTTAAATGTTAAATTAGTTGCTTAAATTAATTAGTAAGTTAATTGGCTAAACTATTTTTAGGTTATCTAAAAATAGCCTAAGACTTTTTCTTCTTAAGATTAAGATCTCCTATTTTTTAGGATCTTGTGTTTTAAATCCTATGCTATTTTTAGCTTAAGGAAACTGTTTTTCTCTTTGAGCAAATAACAGCCGGACATTTATTTCTTAGCAATTCCACTATCTTTTTGTTTTGAGAACGTGGATGATAGTGGGAGGTGTGTCTAAGGTAACTGCTAGTTGTTCCCACTATAAATAGGAGGAACTTTGCTCAAACCGAATATCCATCCAAGAGTGTCCATTAAAGGGAGATCATTTAAGAAAAATATTTTTTGTTTTTAAATGCCAATTAATTTATTATATTTTTCTTAAGTAATTATTTTAGTTTTTATCCTCTTGAGAATTGGCCTTGTAAGGGTTATTGAGTGTTTTGTTGTAATTAGACTCATGAGAAGTCTAAGGGAATAGAGAAGAGAAACGTGAGAAGAGAAAGAGAAGGAGAAAGTAGAGAAAGAGAATTAGGCCTAGAGTAGAGAAGCTTCAAGTGAAGCAAACTGTTTTATGTAATTGTATTTGATTGCCTAAACATAGTGAGAATTTTGAAATCCCGGGGGGTCGTGGTTTTCCTTCTTATTAGGCCAAGAAGGTTTCCACGTAAAATCTTTGTCTACTTTTTATCTTTTGCTTTTCATGTTTAAGCTTTATTTTGTTTGTTAAAATTCCGCAAATTAGAAGAAAAACTAAGTAAAAATAGATACACAACAATTCACCCCTCCCCCCTCCCCCCCTGTTGTATTCGACCATCTTCGTGTATTTCAACAATTGGTATCAGAGCTCTGTTCCTCATTTAATTAGGAAACACTGAGAGAAGTATCCTGTTCCCTGGCAAGATGTTGAAGATGAACGAACGCATGGAAGAAGGGTACTCTACGCAAAGCCCACCCATGTTCGATGGGAAATTCTATACCTACTGAAAAAATAGGATGGAAATTTTTATAAAGGCCGAAAATTACCAAGTATGGAGAGTAATTGAATTAGCAGATTTCGAAGTGACGACAATCAACTCCAACAATGAATCTATTCCAAAACCAATCACTGAATATGAAAAGGAAGACTTTCAAAAGATGGAGATGAACTCACTTGCTATCAAGCTGCTTCACTGTGGTCTCAGGCCAAATGAACATAATCGTATCATGGGTTGCAAAACGAAAAGCAGATTTGGGACCTGCTGGAAGTTACCCATGAAGGTACCAGTGAAGTGAAGCGATCAAAGATTGACCTCCTAATGTCCAAATATGAAAGGTTTGTTATGGAACCTAAGGAAAACATCAAAGAGATGTTTACCAGGTTCACCAACATTACAAACGAACTTGTCTCTCTTGGCAAGATTATTCCAGTTGATGAACAAGTCAGGAAAATACTGAGAAGTCTTCCACAAGATGAGCGCTGGAGAGCTAAGGTCACAGCCATCCAGGAGTCCAAAGATTTCACCAAGTTCAATTTGGAGGAGCTGGCTGGTTCACTCATGACACACGAACTTCATTTGGGAACAGCGGATAGTTCCCGAAACAAAGGACTGACTCTAGAAGCTGATGATAGTGAAGAATCAGAAGCTGGTAAAGAGGAAGCTGCTATGTTGGCACGCAAATTCAAAAAATTCTTCAGGAACAGCAGATATAGAAACCAAAGAAATAATAAGGAAAGAGGAACTACTAACATGAAGACAAATTTTTAATGCCACAAATGTGGAAGTACTGATCACTTCATCAAGGATTGCCCTCTATGGAAGAATGAGAAGGGCAAAGGGAAGACAAGGGAAGCTAGAAGAATGCCAAAGAAGGAAAACTTCAGAACAGATTTTCGTAAAGCAATGATTGCAGCTTGGGGTGACATTGAAAGTGAAGCTGAAACTGCAAATCTGTGTCTCATGGCATCTCATGAAGAGACTAAGGAAAGAGAGGTAATGTCTTCTAGTTCTTCTCCTAAACATCTATTCAGTTTAAGTAAGGATAAATTAATTAAGTTATTTTTGGAAACACAAGAGAAGTTGGAAGAAAAAACAGCTAAGTGTCTCCAAATTGAGAAAGACCTTAACTTAAGTAAAGATCATATCTCATACTTAAATACCTTTAGGATCGATGTGCAAAGTAGATTTTTTGATTTGTTAGATAATAATATCATTTTAAAAGAACAATTGGAGAAATTAAAGCAGGATTTTATTATTCTTAACATTGAAATAAATCAAAACAAATTGCTAGGATTAAAATGGGATGAAAATGATAAATCCACTCATGTGTTTGGGACGGAATTTCAAGAAATGAAATTAAAATTAAAATCATGTGAAAGAGAAAAT
Organism: Amaranthus tricolor; assembly: GCF_026212465.1. NCBI lineage: Eukaryota > Viridiplantae > Streptophyta > Magnoliopsida > Caryophyllales > Amaranthaceae > Amaranthus > Amaranthus tricolor. The sequence continues at coordinate 23,107,891 of NC_080056.1, read as the reverse complement.
AAGTATCTAAAAGATCAACTTAATTTAAAAGGAAAAGGGAAAATCAATGAAGTTCCCAAATGGATTCTAAATGCTAAACCAAAGAGTAAGGAAGGTCTAGGTTATGTTAAAAACGATAAAAAGAAAAAGGTCTATGTTGATCTCCCTAGTAGTAAGATCTGTTCCTTTTGTGGTAAAATTGGACACCCAAAATATCATTGTATAAAAAGGGAACAGCACCACATAGCAAATAAAATTCAAGTCGAACAATTATGGATCAAGAAATATGATTCATGTATAATCGACAAGGAACCCAAGGATAACTGGGTTCCTAAACCTAACTCTTAATTTGCTGTGCAGGTTCAAGTGAGGGGGAACAACTCATGGTATCTCGATAGTGGGTGTTCCAAGCACATGACGGGTGACAAATCTAAATTTCTCTCACTTGAAGCATATGTTGGGGGAACTGTAACCTTCGGTGATAATACGAAGGGTGAGATAATCGCCAAAGGAAAGGTTGGAAGGTCAAGTTCCCATGCCATTGACAATGTATTTTTAGTCGAGAATTTAAAACACAATCTATTAAGTATTTCTCAATTTTGTGACAAAGGTAACTCTGTTAAGTTTACTTCTGAACGATGCATAATTTCTAGGAACAACACAAGAGACCCTGTGCTTGAGGGAATCAGAAAAGGGAACACTTATGTTGTGGACCTGGACACTGTTCCCAAAACCAGTCTAACGTGTTTAAGCGTTATAGAAGAAGACCCACAACTTTGGCACAAGCTTCTAGGTCATGCTAGCTATTCATTGATTAACACTTTAAGATCAAAAGACCTAGTAAGAGGATTACCAGCAATAAAATTCCTCAAAAATGAAATTTTTGATCCTTGTGCTAAAGGAAAACAAGTGCGGTCATCCTTTAAATCAAAGTATCTGGTGACTACCTGTACACCATTAGAATTAATTCATATGGATCTATGTGGACCTATGAGAACACAAAGCCGTAGTGGCAAAAGATATGTGTTTGTCATAGTTGATGGCAAAAGATATGTGGACCTATGAGAACACAAAGCTTTTGATGAGTTTGTTTCTTTTGCTAACAAAATACAAAAATCTACCAATAATCTAATTGTTCACATAAGATCAAATCATGGCAAAGAATTTGAAAATTCAAACTTTATGAATTATTGTAATGAACATGGTATAAATCACAATTTTTCCGCTCCTAGAACACCACAACAAAATGGAGTGGTAGAAAGGAAAAATAGAACCCTAGAAGAAATGGCTAGGACTATGTTGATTGCTAGTGGTCTTCCTAGAAATTTTTGGGCCGAGGTTGTCAATACTGCATGCTATACTTTGAATCGTGTATTAATAAGACCAATCACTTCTAAAACACCCTATGAACTGCTTAAAGGTGTTAAACCAAATATTTCCTATTTTCGTGTGTTTAGATGCAAATGCTTTGTTCATGTAAATGGAAAATGAAATATAGGTAAATTTGATGAAAGAAGTGATGAAGCAGTATTTCTCGGTTATTCATCACATAGCAAAGCTTACAGAGTTTATAATAAGAGAACAATGTGCGTGGAGGAATCCGTTCACATAATCTTTGATGAAACTAACTTTTCAACAAGTGAACAGGAAATAAACAATGTCAAAATAGGTCTTGCAAATTTAGAAGATGATGAAGAAATAAAGGTGCAAGATCAAGAAACAGCAGATGAACAGCCAATACAAGAAGACGAAGAAGAAACTGACCAAGTCCAGGAACTGCCAGCACAACTGGACCAGAAAACTGTTCCCATTCAGCTGTTCCAGCAGATGAGCAAAATGATCCAGTAGCTGAACAAAATGCCAATCAAGATGTTGAGCCAGAACATGCTACTGTTCCCTCAAGAGAATTTGTGCCCAAACCTTGGAAATATCAAAGTTATCATCCTCTTGATCTAATTATAAGTGATATGAATAAGGGAACACAAACCAGATCCCAACTGAGAAACTTTTGTGCACATTTTGCGTTCCTATCATCACTTGAACCCAAAAATCACGAAGAAGCTCTAAAGGATTCCGAATGGATAGTAGCCATGCAAGATGAATTAAATGAATTTGAAAGAAATAAGGTATGGCACTTGGAACCCAAACCAAAACACAAGAAGGTAATTGGTTTAAAATGGGTATTTCGGAATAAGCTAGATGAGCATGGAATAATTGTAAGAAACAAAGCAAGACTCGTGGTCAAAGGGTATAATCAACAAGAAGGTATTGATTACACCGAGACATTTGCTCCGGTAGCAAGGTTAGAGGCTATTAGAATTTTAATTTCTTTTGCTGCATTTATGAACTTTAAGTTATATCAAATGAATGTGAAATGTGCTTTCTTAAATGGTTTTCTTGATGAAGAAGTTTTTGTTGAACAACCCCCAGGTTTTGAGAACACCTCTTGTCCTGATCATGTCTACAAGCTTGACAAAGCTTTATATGGCTTGAAGCAAGCTCCTAGGCAATGGTATGAAAGACTATCAAAGTTTTTCATTCAAAATAACTTTGTAAGAGGAAAAATTGACAAAACCTTATTCTTTAAGAATAAAGGTTATGATATTTTAGTAGTTTATGTTGACGATATTATTTTCGGTGCGACCAATGATTTGTTATGTAAAGAATTTGCGAACCTTATGGGCACAAAATTTGAAATGAGCATGATGGGAGAATTAAATTTCTTTCTTGGTTTGCAAATTAAACAAACTGAAAATGGTATTTTTATTCATCAACAAAAATACATAAAATAACTTCCTAAGAAGTATGGGCTAAACAACGCTAAAACCAACCATACACCCATGGCAACAAATGTTAGATTAGATGAAGACCTAAAAGGAACTAATGTAGATCAAACTATGTATCGAGGCATGATAGGTTCCTTATTATATCTAACTGCAAGTAGACCTGATATTTCATTTAGTGTTGGTTTATGTGCTAGATTTCAGTCCAACCCCAAAGAATCACATCTCACAGCAGTAAAACGGATTTTAAGATATTTGAAGGGAACAGACGACTTGTCCCTATTTTATCCTAAAAGTGATGTTTATGATTTAAAAGGCTTCAGTGATGCAGATTATGCAGGTGATCTAGTTAATAGAAAAAGCACGTCAGGTATGGTATAATTTCTTGGCTCATGTTTAGTTTCATGGAGTTCCAAGAAACAAAACACGATTGCATTATCCACAGTCGAAGCTGAATACGTAGCAGCAGTAGCTTGCTGTTCCCAAATGCTTTGGATAAAACAGCAACTAAGAGATTTTGGTATTAAAATTGAATGCATTCCTATTTATTGTGATAATACCAGTGCCATATGTATATCTAAAGATCCAGTGCATCACTCACGAGCTAAACATATACATATTAGACATCATTTACTTAAGGATAATGTAGAAAACAAAAATATTGTATTAAAGAATGTTAATACAAATGAACAAGTTGCAGATATTCTGACCAAACCACTTCCAAGGGAACAATATGAAAAGATGAGATTGGAACTTGGTATGATCAAGCTCCACTAAAGTTGGTTGCATGAAATTCCCAATGAAGCATCATGAGAATGAAAAAGGTCAGGAATCAACCTCAATATCTTGATTGAGAATCAATTATTGAATGGATCAGGTAAACACTTAATAAAGTTTGTACTATGAATGTCTTCTCGTTTGTATGTTGTTAAGTTGATCAGACCAAAGCAGTATGTTCGTTATTCTCTTCATATAATATTTTATAATATCATAATTCATTCTTTTTATAATTTAATATTTCATAATTTTGTTCTTCATTTTTTATATATAATCAACATAAATCAATAAAAAATATGGGAAACAGTTTTTATTTCTTCATATAATCCTTCCAAATCACAAGTAAAGATGAAGGCATTGATGAGATGGGACTTAAGGTAACCGTCATTTCAAAACCTTCAAAAGCTGTCACCGTACATCATAATACTTATACATTTTCCTCTTCCTCAAGAAACCGTTCTCCTTCTTTTCTCTCAACCTTTTCAAAAGTTCAAAATGAAAACCCCAAGATCTTCAAAATCAGGCAAGAAAACCTCTAAATCCCGTACACATACCCAACAACAACCTCTAAAAGTGGTTCATCCTCCACCATTACTGGATGCTGCACCACCCACAACCACAGAAACCACAAAAGAATCACCCAAACATACTACTGAACCTACCAGTACCAAATGCAAGATTTCAAGTGGTTCATCCTCCAAAGTAGTCAAACGTTCGAAGCATAGTGACCCTAATAGTGCTGAAGAAATCTCAAAAGAAATGTCTGTTGGTTTCGGACTCGACAAATACTGGTACGAATCTACCCATTTTCCTCAACTGCATGACATTTTGCAACATCAAGAATGGGAAGTTTTGATGTCAAATTTTAGTTGCAATTCCATTTTTCCAAATCTTATGCGAGAATTTATTTCAAATTTCTCAAATGATTGTGGGATGTGTTCTAGTACTGTCAAGAACATCAAAATAGAATTTAATAGTGCATTGCTGGGGGAATGGTTTAATGTTCCTAATGTTGGGTTTGATACTTACTACGTTGGTTCAAAAATAGTATTTTCTGGGATAAATGAAAAAATGGTTTTAAAATTTTTAGGGATTGAGCAAAGAAAAGGGAAAATAAGCCATAACATTTTGAATCCTCTGCATAAATTACTGTACAATATTGCACGAAAATTTATTTTGCCAAGAAACTCCAAAAGGAGTGAAGTAAGTTTACGTGATGCTACATTGATTTACTGCATGGCTAATCACATAAAGATAAATTTTCCATCTTTGATGATATCTCATTTGTCTGATTGTATTGAGAAGAAAAATTTTGTTGGTTATGGAGGATTGCTAACCTGGATTTTCAAAAAATTTGATGTCCCTTTGGAAGGGTTGGAGTTCCCAATGGGACCCAACATGAAGATAGGTGCAAAGTGTTTACAAAATTTGCACTTAAAATTAACTGATGAAGGGATGTTAATACATTATTTAGAGGAGGAAGTTGAAGTTGGTTCTGAAGAAGAAGGGATTGAAAAAGAAGAAGAAAAATTGAGGTAGGAAGAACAGGAAGAAAAAGAGGAAAAAGAGCGAGGACCTGTTCCCACTGATAATATTGAAACAGAAGAAAAAGGGGAACAAGATGGAGAAGCTAGTAAGGGGGAAGCAGAACAGGAGGGAGTCTTAGGAGAAGATGTTTATCACAATCTCTGTAATGATTCAAGTGATGAAGAGACTGTGATAGCATTGAGGAGAAAGGCTAAATCTGTTCAGAGGAAGAGTAGGAGGTTAGCCGCGAAACGTAAGGCTAAAATGGTTGATGATACCACATTTGAGACCATGCCTGAGTCTACATCCAATAAACCTCCCTCTCCCAAGCCAACCACATCATCACCACATCACACTCCATCACCACTTCAATCACCTATTCACTTTACACCACCACCATCTCAGTCTTCACCAGGTAATGATTGTGCTAATCCTGATTTTGTTCCTGCAGCTTCTTCAAACCTCACAGTACATATCTTGATTAATTTATATTGCTTTTTATGGAAGTTAATGTGCTGTGTTTATGATAGCTTAGAATCTGATCATCTGTGTTGATATTAAGTTTTTATGGATATTTTGATTAATTGTTTTAAAGTTGTTTCTTTGTCTCTTTTGAAAACACTTAATCATTTTGGTTTTAGTCTATTTTATATTAGTTTGTTTTAGTTTAATTATTTTTGAAGTTCTTAAACAAATTTGATATTATGTTTTTATAGAGTAATTTGGTTTATGTATGCTTGGTAAATTATATTGTAACAAGTTGATTTACTAAGTTATATGGAGTTGCTTTAATCTCTAGTATGCTCTGAGAAATTTGTTTTACTCTAGTTTACTTGAGTTTGTTTATAAAGTTTGTCATCATCAAAAAGGGGGAATTTGTTGGCTCTTAAGGTTTTAATGATGACTTCACTTTTAAATAAACAAATATATTTTTGAGATTGTTTTGTAGGTATATATCCGATTTTGTTGAAATCGTTGATGAAGCCTATGACTTGGTTCGTGGAAGTTGTACGTGTCTTAAAATATTCAAGAAGTTAGATAACTGCTTAGGAAGTTAAAGGTTGACAAACGGTCTACTGTTCCTAAAATGAACAATCTAACAGAAGTTGAAGCAGGAGACAGTACGCCGTTCCTACGTAGCAGGTCTGGAGAAAAACATCGACTGGAAAATTGCAGTTATTTTATTATTCTGTTTTTAGTTGATGTAAACGGTTAAATCTTAAATTAGTTGCTTAAATTAATTAGTAAGTTAATTGGCTAGACTATTTTTAGGTTATCTAAAAATAGCCTAAGACTTTTTCTTCTTAAGATTAAGATCTCCTATTTTTTTAGGATCTGGTGTTTTTAATTCCTATGCTATTTTTAGCTTAAGGAAACTGTTTTTCTCTTTGAGCAAATAACAGGCGGACATTTATTTCTTGGCTATTCCACTATCTTTTTGTTTTGAGAACGTGGATGATAGTGGGAGGTGTGTCTAAGGTAACTGCTGGTTGTTCCCACTATAAATTGGAAGAACTTTGCTGAAACCGAATATCCATCCAAGAATGTCCATTAAAGGGAGACCATTTAAGAAAAATATTTTCTGTTTTTAAATGCCAATTAATTTATTATATTTTTCTTAAGTAATTATTTTAATTTTTATCCTCTTGAGAATTGGCCTTGTAAGGGTTATTGAGTGTTTTGTTGTAATTAGACTCATGAGAAGTCTAAGGGAATAGAGAAGAGAAACGTGAGAAGAGAAAGAGAAGGAGAAAGTAGAGAAAGAGAATTAGGCCTAGAGTAGAGAAGCTTCAAGTGAAGCAAACTGTTTTATGTAATTATATTTGATTGCCTAAAACATAGTGAGAATTTTGAAATCCCGGGGGGTCGTGGTTTTCCTTCTTATTAGGCCAAGAAGGTTTCCACGTAAAATCTTTGTCTCCTTTTTATCTTTTGCTTTTCAAGTTTAAGCTTTATTTTGTTTGTTAAAATTCCGCAAATTAGAAGAAAAACGAACTAAAGCTAGATACACAACAATTCACCCCCCCCTTGTTGCATTCGACCATCTTCGTGTATTTCAACAATTATTATTCTCTTACTTGGTATAGCACCACCTTTGGAGCAAAATGGTACACATTTTTCTTAACTCTCTCGTTATATGATATTTATTTATGGTTACTTGATAATATAAAAAGCATGATCAACATGATTTTATTTTAATCTTTTAAACTTTACATGGTTATATTAAAGTCATATTTAGTGATATTTTCGTCAAAACAATAATATTTTAGGAAACTCTAAAAAAACGTTATAAATATAGAAATTTTGATTAATATGATAATGTAGAGATGTATATGAATTTTTTTATGTGAAATATTATTTTAAGTTTCATGTATGTTAGCTTTATGAACTTTTGCATTGAGAAAATACTTAAAAATAATATCTAATGATTTTTTTGGGATGAAATCTTGGTAGATAAAATTGATATGAACTAAAAATTTTAAAAAGTGTATTTTATAAGTACTTTATAAAATTTAAAAGTTAGGATGTCGTTTTAGATATTCCTTGAGTTTTACTTCTTTAAAATAGCATTTAATTGAATTTTTGTTTAAAAATATTGTTCTAATAGGAAGAGGTGTTGAATAATTTCTTAATTATTAAAAATAGCTAAGAAAATAAATTACTAAAGTTTATTAATAAATTTTTTTAAAAAAAGTTAAGAAATAAACATTAAATGGGCTCTTCTTAACTTGTAACTTTTTGGCATACTCCTATAACATATAGAATCTCATGATCGATGACCCTTAGGCAAATTGTCGTTGATGATCGGGACTTTACGTCCTTCAATAGTAATACCACACGTGCACGGTGTAGAGTAGTACGTCGGCAAGTATGGGTCGAATCCACAAAGAGTTAATAATTTCTCGATCGATTAAGTGTGTTCGAAAACGTATAATATGATGTTTGGAGATAGAAATAATTAAAACAAGTAATTAAAAGTACTTAATGAAAAAAAGCATAAAAGTAAATAAGGATAAAATGAACTAAAAGCAAGGATAAAATGATCAATAAGCTAAGAGGCATAGACTACGCTTTCTCACCAAAGTAGTGTTTACTAAACATTAACCTAAAGTCATGTATATTTTGTTATGGGGAAGAATGTATCATAAGTACTATTGTTCTCTCGAGAGCAACAAAAGCTTCGTAAACATAATCAACTACCTATTCTCATGGAGTTAAGCATAATTTAAGACAAGAATGACACATTCAACATTTCCAATCAAAGCATCTACCTATTCTCATAGAGATGTCTTAACTTTTAAGCATATATTATCGTTAGGAATCGACTCTCGCTTCAATTCAACGACACCACAACATGATAGCAAAATCCATCTTAAACCATAAACAACACAACCAAGCCAAAGGTAAAGAAAGCAATTCAAACTACATACATGGAGGTAATGCCTAGCAAACAAAAACAAGCTACTCCTCATACTCATATTGAAATTGTACATTGCAAACACGCCAAGAATCATAGATGAATTAATTAAACTAGAGTAGCCTAAAGGGATGAGTGCAATATAAGTTGAAGAACTAAAAGCATGAATATATGAAACTTAAAGGCAAACAATCAAAGATGACTAAGTAACATGAATTGAAATTAATATAAGCAAAGATAGAAGTTAGTCTTTTAAGTTCAATCTAAGGATGAATTAATGATTCAAAGTAATACCTTCCAAAAGCTTCAATAATAGTACATCAATGGTTGAAGAATTCCAAGCTGCAAAATATTACAATAAAGAATGAAGTTAAGATTGTATTTGGAAAGTGAAAATACTTAATTAATTAAATTGAAAGGGAAATTATTCGAACACTAATTCTTAATTGAAAAGAAAGCAAAGCTATGAAGAATACATAAAAATTACTCAAAATGAAAGGTGAAAACTGAGATGATAGCTCCATCTTCCTCTTCTGTATTTATAGGCTTCAAAAACAAGTGGGGGGGTGGTGGGTTCATGATTGCACCACCACCCCTAGGCTATAGGAGGGGGGGGTGCTACCCGTAATGGATAGGGTAGGGTGGCTAGCAGTCTTGGCAGCCGCAATTAGAAGCAACAAATGTAATTGGACCTCGAATGATACTTAAAAAGATCGAAAAGTTGCTGCCGCCCTTTTCATTCGACTTGAGCGAATCCCGCTTAACCAGTCGAGCCACCATCGGGTCCAACATTAGAAACTTCAAAAATCAGACAGAATGTGAAATTTGGCTCAGCTCGATCCGAGCCATCTTGCTCGACCAGTTGAGCGGATGTCCTGTAATCTTGAATTGAATACTGCTGATGATCAGAAACTCTAGAAGTTTGAATGCACTTTGCTTGACCCGAGCCAACTTCGCTCGACCGGTTGAGCGAGCTTCAGAAATGTAATACTCAGTTTCTGACTCGAGCAATGTTCCTGGATTTCTCAAGCTACCTTAGCTCGAGCCCATTCTGGTCGAGTGGGTCTACTTTGGCTTCTTTTTGGCTTGTTCTTGTGGCTTGGCTCATGACGTTTTACTTCTTTGAGCCCTTGGTGTTTAGGAGAGCAATGTATGCAACCAAAAGGGCTAGTTTGTGCTCGGTGTTGATGATTAGAATTTGAAATGAAATAAAATACCAAAGCAACAAAACAAGTGTAAAATCCAATAAACCAATGCGATAACATGTAGTTTCCTCACGCTAAACAAGCCACTTATAGGGGTAAAAATAAAGATAAAATATAGCTAAAAAATTTCCCCAAGTCAGACCTTTGGTTGTCCTCAAGCAAGCATTGCATTATCATAAAGAGAAATGATTGAGAACCAACATAGATGCACATGAATGATCTAACAACAGTTATAATCATGAACGCACAAGCCACAATTTGTCAAAAGATGTATGATAGATTAGCAAGCTATGATTATCAAATCTAAAAAGTTTTAAGTGAGTTCCTGTTCTACAAATTATTCTCAAAACAAGCTGTCAAGCAATGACCTTACCATACTGAGTCTAAGACTCCCAAACCAAATCACAATGGGTATAAGTGGACCTCACTTTTGGATATGTTAGCCAAGATGAACATAACCAAACTCAAGTGTTTAAAGTTACACTCATTCCCTCATCCTATGGCTCAAAGTGATGTGAGCCTTTAAATAGAGATGTGTCAAAGGTTCGCACCACGGTACTCGAGGACTCAAAGGCTAAGACTTCACTAGAAGTAGGTAGCGACCCAAAAAAGGTGAATTGGTAAAGCTTAGAGTAAGATGAAATGTAGAAAGGGTAGGGTTACAAAAAAGAGGTAGCATTACTAGCTAGTTAACCCGAACAAACCAAAATGACCCATGGTTTCACACAACTTGGCATTTATTAACTACTAATATTTTTCTATACAATTTTTTGACTTATTTTTCTTTCTTTTTTTTTGATGACATAAAAACAAAGATGATATAAAAACAAACGCAAGTGGTGACCTCAAGAAAATATATGCAAGTGGTGACCTCAAGAAAATATAAAAAGACAAATGCAAGCTAAAAACTCAAGCCAAGTGTGATAAACCAACCACCAACATACCATCAACCAAACAAACTAGTATGCTAAAAAGTTAGGGGTGAAGGTGAAAGAAGGTGAAAATTAAGGGATACAAAAGAAAATGGAATGCTCGAATAAGATATGAAAGAAAGTGGTATATAATGTAGGTTAACAAGAGGGCAAGAAAGAAAGGGAATAAGCTCGATCCAAACTACCAACTAGATCCATATAATACCCAAGTCCTTCAAGTAATGCCTAATGCGCTAAAAATATGTCATGGTAGAGGCTCAATAAATACTCACGGGTTCAAAATATGTCCACAAATACCCAAAGGCGGTGCCCCAAACCAAATCGATGCTGAACTATTGTTTTGAAACTTCAAGGTTCACAAAATTGCAAATCAAAAAATTTAGAAGAAATAATCTAAACTTGCCAAGGTATCATACATAGATTAAAAATATGGTCCAAAATGAAATCAAGTTAGCTACTGAAGATAAAAAAATGTGCATGAATGTGATTCAAGATATCGAAAACATAATTAAATTAAGAAAATAGTAAGCTAAATTACAAAAGTAATAAAACAGAAAGAAAATTAATGAAAGTATGCGTATATACACAAGAACCTAAGGAGACCTAAACACAACACCTCCCCCAAGCTGAACTGAGTAGTGTCCTCAATGGGACAAAAGGGCTTTAGAGAAGGTGCGAGGACTCTAGTTGTCACTCTCATCTCCCTTTTCATCTTCTTCATCTCCCTCATCATTATCTTCTTCATCATCAACTCCCTCTTCCTGTGCTCCAGGACCAAAAGATGTACTAGCGCCCCCCTAGAACCGTAAACATAACCAAAATCACCTGGTGGCAGTGTGTACCACGATGGGTGCACGTGATTCGGGGCTATATGCCCCTGCCGGTAATGATGGTCATATTATTGCCTTCGCTGGTAATCGACCATGAATTGGTCGATCCGGCTCTGTTGCGCCTCTATCCGGTAAAACCGTTGATCAAAGCCGTCCATACGCAGATGTCAGCGCTGTAAATAGGCCAGGATGGGATCAGGGTCGGTATGATGGGGTAAAGGTTGGGGTGGAGGTGCGGCATGAGAGGTGCCACCAAACTCGAAGGTAGAGGATGGGCCTCCTTGCTCAAATGTAGGTGAGGGATGACGTTCCTCGTGTGTAGAAGAAGAGCCTCTTCATCTCCGACAAGAGTACTGGTTGTGGAAAGCCTGATGTGGTGGTCTTTTCACTGCTAGAGGGTCAGGTACCTGCCCTTCTAGTCCAAAGACATATGTGGAACGGTTGGGGATTAAGTCGGGAAGAGCTTGAGTAGGGAGAGGGATACCTATTTGTCGGTCATGAAGCTTCCACCATGTTTGACTATTTTGAAGCTCTAGCCAATTAGAATGAACTACGTGGGTGGACTAAATTTAGGGTGGGAATCTTCAATGCAATGTGAAGAATTAAGCAAGCCTTCAATCCTTCGTAATTTGATAGCCAACAAACCCCAAACACAATCAAAACAGTAAATGTATTCACAACAAACAAAACAAAAGTATGTGGGTGATTCTTGAATTAAAAGACTAGGAGTTTTTATCCTTCAAGGCCAACAATTCCCTAATTACAACCAAGGACTACTCTTAATTGCAAAAGGTGATGATCTTGCACTACTCAAGATCATTGAATGTTCATATACATTCAAGGAAAAACAAAGGAATGAAATCCAATGAATTATTTCTGAAATCTCTAACTTGAATGTTTACATGGCTAAGGCCATAGACGTGAGGGACGAGGGAAATACAATGAGGATGCTAATGACTCGACAAACTAACTTTAACGGTCATTAATAGGCACGTGCAAAACATGTGCAACTTAAAAAAGAACATCTAAGCTAAAATATGCAATCTGACTATTTGACAGACTACTATTAACCAGGTGACCTTCCATCCGTTTTCTAGTGCTCTTCCAAAGAAAAATGATGGCCTCTAAGAGTCCTGGCAGAAAGCTTCTAGTGTAGAGATTCCATTTCTACCCTTAGTGGTCCCATAGATCAAAAGACACGCTCTGGCCAAGGCTCGTTAGGTTTGCTGGTCAGTGGATGCCCTCAGCTCTGTTCTGCTCTGCTTTGAGCTAACTGTTGACTGGCTGACCTTCAGCCACTCTTCTTAGGATCTTCCAATGGCTGATAAGAGGATCCTTGAATCATGGCAAGGAGATCCAAGTGTGAAGATTCCGATTCTACCCCGAGAGTCCCCCAAGGAGTTTAGGCTTGTTGTGGCACAGGTCACCAAAGTTTTTTGGTCAGTAGTTTCAACCCAACACTGTTGCGCAGTTGCTTTTGAGTGGGTGACCTTCTGCTTCTCGGGGTCTTCTAATGTTTGATAGAAGGACTGTTGGACCATGGTAGGAAGGTCCATATGCAGAAATTCCATTATTACCTTGTATGCTTCCCAAGGTGTCTATGCTTGCTCTGGTAAAGGCGTGCTAGGTCTGTTGGTCGCTAGTATTGAACAGAAACTGTTGTGCTGTAGTTTTGAGTTCTATGACTTCCTCTTCTGCTGCTGAATTTGTTTCATTGCCTTGCTTTGCATCCTTGCTTCTTGTATGAGTCATTTTAGAACCATCCCAAAATGGTTCAGTGGGTCATGCTGATGTTGGTGGCCTCTCTAGCTAGTATCCTTCTCCTCTCCAACCAAAATGCATAGCAGTTTGGGTGATGAGTCCGCGAAACTGTATCCGTGTTCGAACAGTATTAGGTTGATTAATGGTATGGCGAAGTGTGTGGACTAGAAGTCTAGCTAAGTTAAAGGTAAAATCCCATTCAGGGCAGAGGAATGAGCCTTAAATAATCAGATCGTTACTATTGGCCTTATTAGACTCAGATTTGGCCGTGATGGTGAAAGCCATGAACTTTAGCCAAATCCTGATAACAGGATGATGGACCTTTTTCAGAACTAAATTCTGCAGCTTGGTAAAGTGTTCTCCAGATATTAACGGCCAAATTTGGGAAGGGTACTGTTCATAGTCTAATCCTCCCCCCATGTCATTCGGACCAAATAAATCAGCAAGCTCAGTCGTAGTGAGCTGCTGCTTAATTTCATCTATCCTAAAATACAGTGAGGTTTCCCCATAGTCATCTTGTGTTATGGTCAAGGAACTCAAAAATTTGAGGACTAACTCAGGGTATGTTTCTGTATGCATATTGAACATAAAACCCATGCCTATTGCTCTAAAGAAATGCATAGCATACTCAAACAATCCTAGGTTTCTAAGCACATTAGCACAAATAAACCTAGTAGGAAAGATAGGTCTTTCTTTGAGATTTTAAAACTTATCTCGTAGATCTTCATTCCTAAAAATTATGTTGGGGTAGTCCTCGTCGGGTTCAACTCTTTGTGGTGATGGAGTCCTTTCTCTCCTCCTTTGCGTCCTTGGTGCCACAGCTTGTTTTTCTTGATAAACTTCCTCAATCAAAGACTCAACAAGCAAAGAACACAAAATCACTACTAAAAAGAAAAGATTAATTAGTAGAAAGCTAATTAAAACTCAAATCTTGAATAATTTAACAATTTTTACCTCAATCCTACAAACCCTAATTTGGATGGATGTTGATGAGAATGGAGCAATGTGGGTGTAATTGATGAATTTGAAGAGTGAAATAATGTTTTTGTTGATGAGTGAATGTAGAAGGATTCAAGGATTTTTGGTCTTAGGGTTTGAGTTTTCAGTGAGAGAAAGTGGGAGGAAGTGATATGCTCGAGTGAGAAATAAAGGTTTAGTCGAGGAAAACTGATTTTAAACGCGAATTCTGTTAGAATTTGCATCTCGGTCGACCTGTCAAGCGAGGTACAAGTTTCATTCTTTGCATTCTGTTTTGCTCCTGATGCTTCTAGAAAAAATTAAGTTAGTTGGTCGAGTGGTCGAGCGAGCTAATGAAGGGTTGCTCGACAGGTTGAGCAACTGCCCTATTTCACTGTATGATGTCTGCTCATCGCTTGACCCGAGCCAACCTTGCTCGGTTGGTCGAGCGGAGGGTTTTTTCAGCTGATAATCATTTAGACTACCTGCAGTGCAATGTTATATTTAAAATACCCCTTGCTCGACCCTACAGCATCAGTTGTGCAGATTTCTCATTTTTATGCATATAATGAACAACCCAACTATCAAATCCTGCATCCATCAACTTAGTGCAAGCATGCTATATAAAATATGTTACATAATGAAAAGAAAAATAAGAAATAGAAGTGAATATACACAAAAACATACCAGAGATGGGTTGCCTCCCAACAAGCGCTCGTTTAAGGTCATTAGCTTGACCGTTGCGCATTATTAATTGAGAACACATGGGGACTCAAGCGGCATTACCACTGGCCCTACAAAAGGCTCACCTGCGCGATAGTGTTTAACACATTGACCATTCACCTTGAATGTTTCCCCTTTCGCATTTGACAGCTCAATGAAACCATAGGGGAATACCCTCGTGATCTTGAATGGACCCATCCAATGTGACTTCAGTTTCCCTAGAAATAACCTCAAACGGGAGTTGAATAATAACACCAATTGTCCAACTTCAAAGTTCCTTCCGGTAAGACCCTTGTCTTGCCATCGCTTGGTCTTTTCCTTATATAGCCTTGAACTGTCATACGCATCCAAGCGTATCTCATCAAGTTCGTTGATATCTAACAACCTCTTCTCACCAGCACGCAGTAGATCATAATTAAGGGCTTTGATTGTCCAAAATGCTCTATGTTCAAGCTCTACTAGTAAATGGCACGACTTCTTATAGACTAACTTGTATGGTGTGGTTCCAATAGGGGTTTTGAATACTGTTCTGCAGGCTCAAAGAGAGTCATCCAACTTGTTCGCCCAATCTTTTCTTGACCTTGCAACCGTCTTCTCCAAAATGCTCTTGATCTCTTGGTTGCTGATTTCAGCTTGGCCACTAGTTTGCGGATGATAGCCTAGACCAATCTTATGATAAACCCCATATTTCTTTAATACACCTTCAAATCTCTTTTCCAAAAAATGTTGGCCTCCATCACTAATCAATACCCTCGGTGCGCCGAAACGCAGAAAAATGCGTTTCTTGAAGAACTTGGTAACCACGCGCGCATCATTGGTAGGAGATGCAATAGCCTCTACCCATTTTGACACATAGTCAACTGCCAGCAAGATATAGCTATTCCCATAGGAGGATGGGAATGGTCCCATGAAATCCACCCCCCATACATCAAAAACTTCGATTTCTAGGATGTTGTTGAGTGGCAATTCATTTCTTCATAAAATATTCCCTGTTCTTTCACATCCGCCACAGGATTTAACATAGGCATGTGTATCCTTGAATAGAGATGGCCAATAAAAATCACAATAAAGAATTTTTGCAGCAGTCTTGGAGGTACTAGCGTGTCCTACACAGGGCAGATCGTGAAAATGCTAGATAATAGAGGGTACTTTTTCTTGTGGAACACAAATTCTAATTACCATCAACATATAGTCTATACAGGAACGGGTCCTCCCAAAAATGTCTCTTGACATTATAGAAAAACTTCTTTTTTTTGCTGAGATGAGTATCCATCAGGAATGATTCCACTCGTTAGATAATTAGCCAGATCAGCATACCATGGAACACTTGTCATGCTTACAGTTAAGAGACACTAATCTGGAAATGAATCATCAATTGGAGCTTCCAAACTTGCTCCATCATCATGAATCAGCCGAGAAAAGTGGTCGGCAACAACATTCTTCGCACCCTACTTATCCTTCACTTCTAAATCAAACTTTTGCAGTAGGAGAATCCACTGAATCAGGCGAGACTTATCATTTTCTTTGCCATCAAGTACCTCAAAGTTGTATGATTAGTGTGGACGATCACCTTTGAACCTAACAGGTAAGGTCTAAATTTCTCTATGGCAAATACAACTGCCAAAAGCTCTTTCTTTGCTGTTGCCTAATTCATCTGAGCTGGATCCAATGTCTTAATCGTATAATAGATGGCATGCAAATTGCCATCCTTCCTCTGACCCAAAATAGCCCCTACAGCATAGTTACTTGCATTGCACATAATCTCAAAGGGGATGTTCCAATCCGGTGGTTGGATATTAGGAGCAAAGATAAGAGCCTGTTTCAGTCTGTTAAAAGCTTCAAGGCAATCGTTAGTAAACAAGAATGGGGCATCTTTGGCAAGAAGCTCAGTTAGAGGCCTAGCAATCTTAGAGAAATCCTTAATAAACCTCCGGTAAAAACCAGCGTGACCAAGAAAAATCCTTATTCCCTTAACATCAGAGGGTGGAGGCAAACACTCTATAACCTCTACTTTCGCTTTACCTACCTCAATGCCCCTGTTGGAAATAACATGACCTAACACTACCTCTTGTTGTACCATAAAATGGCATTTTGCCCCATTTAGGGTGAGGTTGGTCTCCTTACACCTACGGAACACTTTTTCGAGGTTGCTTAAGCATGCTTCGAAAGATGTTTCGTACACAGAAAAATCATCCATAAATACTTCCATAAAATCCTCAGTAAAATATGAGAAAATGGCCATCATGCATCGTTGGAATGTGGCGGGGGTATTGCAGAGACCGAAGGGCATCCTTCGATATGCAAAGGTCCCATAGGGACAAGTAAAAGAGGTCTTTTCCTGATCATCTAGATGGATAGGGATATGGAAAAATCCAGAGTATCCATCTAAATAGCAAAAATATGAATGGTTTTCCAAACGTTCCAATATTTGATCTATAAAACGCAAAGGGAAATGATCTTTATGGGTTCCTTTATAAGCATATTTTAATGAAGAGGGAAGGGGTTTAAGATCTACTTGAAGAGGCGTGGATCTCTCTTGTTTAACCGTCACAGAAGCCTCCAAAACTGTCTCCATCATTGGTTCCATATAGAAATTTGGTTAATCTAACAGCTTCTTCAAAATTATGGCCTCTAAGCACCTTCCAACCTCAACTCCTTCTAAGATTGACCTCAAAGGGTCATCATACTGTGGATGCATAATCTCAACCCTTGCTACTTCTGCTCTGCAAAGTGATTCATCAGCGGGTCCTTTCATCATTGATGGAAGCTGAAACTCAACGTCCTCCCCCAAGATGTTCAATGTAAGCTTGCCATTGAACACATCAAAAATAGCTCGTGCAGTCTTCAAAAAATATCTCCCAAGAACAATAGGTGTGACATGATCTTCAACAATATCCATAATCACAAAATCACAAGGGACATAGAACTTCCTGTTTTGAACTGGCAAATCTTCAATAACTCCAACTGGAAACCATATTGATCTATCGGCTAGCTGCAAAGACATCCTTGTTGGCTTGATCTCTGCATTGATCCTCTTGCATAAAGATAGCGGCATGATACTCACACTAGCTCCCAAATCGAAAAGTGCTTTATTAACCAAAACATCACCAAATTTGACTAGAATGGTGAAACACCCGGGGTCAGCTTCTTTTTTCGACAACGTGCACTCAAAGATAGCACTACATGCTCCTCTTAGTGTTTCTTTGCCTATTTCCGCCAGCTTCCTTTTGTTAGATAATACCTCCTTTAGAAATTTTGCATAAGAAGACATCTCCTTGATAGCATCTATGAAGGGAACGTTTATTTCAAGCTTACTCAGAACTTCTAAAATCTTCCCATATTTTTCTTCAAGCTTGCGACGCGCTAATCTCTATAGGAAAGGAATAGGAGGTACATATACATCAGTGGTGGGCTCCTTTCTCTTCTCTGGGGCAGGTGCTGGTTGTTCCTCCTTTTGTGCTTCTTCCTCTATTACCACCTCTTCTTCTTCATTCTAAACAACAACCATGGGTGGCGGATTATAGGTGGTGCCGCTTCTTACTTTAACTGCATTTACATGCCCAGAGGGATTTTTCTCTATGTTGCTTGGCAGCTGTCTACTAGGTTTGGAAAGATTGCTTAATTGCTGCACCATCTGTGCCATCTGATTATCAATGATTTTTTTGTGTGCTTGAATCTGCTGGATGGCAATGAATCATCATTAATCATGGACTGAGTGGCAATGAAGTTTTCCATCATGGACTCCAAATTTTATTTTTGCGGTGAGTTTGGTGGTGGAGGTCTTTGAAACCCTGGGGGTTATTGGTTATATGTTGGTGGAGGTTGCTATAATATGGCGGGTTAAATGATGCATTGGGATTTTTATATGAAAAGTTGGGATGATGCTTCTAACCTTCATTGTAAGTGTTGGAGTATGGGTTGAATGGTGGCTTCCCTTGGTTGTACACTGCATTAACTTGTTGGCTTGATGACGATTCTGCTGCTGCACGCTTTGATAGGGAATAACCATGGATTCCACACACTTCACAAGCCTTCAATGTGTTCCCGACACTTAACTGGTCCATCCTCCTTGATAATGCGTGGACAGAATTTTGAATGGCAAGTAATGCAGCCAATTCATATTTTCCACCTTTCTTGGTATTCCTTTTATCTCTCCAATGGAAGTTTGAGGACATTTCCTCGATTCTGCTTGGCTACCTCAGGGGTTTTGGCCATCAATGTTCCTCTAGCTGCAGCATCTACTGAAATTTGTATCTCGTCCCTAAGACTATTGTAAACATTCTGAATTAAGAGCCAGTCTGGGATTCCATGGTACGGGCACTTCCTTTGTAACCCTTTATATCTTTCCCAAGCCTCGTATGATGCTTCACTATCTTCTTCACGGAATGAGGTGATGTCATTACGTAGTTTAGCAGTTTTGGCTAGTGAAAAGAATCGAGCAAGAAAAGCCTTAGATAATGCCTCCCCAGTGCGATACTTGTTTGGCCCTTCAGATCTTAACCAATCTCTTGCCTCACCACGGAGTGAGTAGGGGAAACAAATCAGCTTCATTTGTTCATTAGAAATCCCCTGATATTTAACAGTGCCACACTTGTTCACGAACTCATCTAGATGGTCATTTGTATGCTCCATCTCAGAACCGAAAAATTGATTCTGAACAATGAATTGAAAGAAAGCTAGTTTGATCTCATAATTTGCGGCTGTGATGGCTGGCTGAACAATACTCGACCCTAGACTCCCATCAGGCATGGCATATTCCCAAAGGCATTTTGGGTGTTCTACTACCATTTTTCGTTGTTTCCTTCTCCTTCTTCTTCTCCCAATTTCAGGATTTATAGGTACAAGATTCTCTTGTCCTTGAGACCTAGTGTGCATACACTACACTCAAAATAATATGGGTTGAATCCACAAGGAGTGGGGGTTAAGTTAATAGTTTCTCGATCAATTAGTGTGTTCGAAAACGTATAATATGATGTTTGGAGATAGAAATAATTAAAACAAGCAATTAAAAGTACTTAATGAAAATAAAGCGTAAAAGTAAATAAGGATACAATGAACTAAAAGCAAGGATAAAATGATCAATAAGCTAAGAGGCATAGGCTAGGCTTTCTCCCCAAAGTATTTTTTACTAAACATTAACCTAAAGTCA
Organism: Amaranthus tricolor; assembly: GCF_026212465.1. Classification (NCBI taxonomy): domain Eukaryota; kingdom Viridiplantae; phylum Streptophyta; class Magnoliopsida; order Caryophyllales; family Amaranthaceae; genus Amaranthus; species Amaranthus tricolor. Next base: position 23,087,850 of record NC_080056.1, on the reverse strand, counting down.
TGTATATTTTGTTACGGGGAAGAACGTATCATAAGTACTACTGTTCTCTCTCGACCAACAAAAGCTTCCTAAACATACTCAACGACCTATTCTCATGGAGTTAAGCATAATTTAAGACAAGAATCACACATTCAACATTTCCAATCAAAGCATCTACCTATTCTCATGGAGATGTCTTAACTTTTAAGCATAGATTATCATTAAAAATCAACTCTCGCCCTCAATTCAACGACACTACAACATCATAGAAAAATCCATTTTAAACCATAAACAACACAACCAAGCCAAAGGTAAAGAAAGTGATTCAAACTACATACATGGTGGTAATGCCTAGCCTAAGCCAAAACCAGCTACTCACTCATACTTATATTGAAATTGTAGATTGCAAACAAGCCAAGAATCACAGATGAATAAATTATACTATAGTAGCCTAAAGAGATGAGTGCAATTTAAGTTGAATAACTATAAGCATGAATATATAAAACTTCAACGCAAACAATGAAAGATGACTAAGTGACATGAATTGAAATCAATATAAGCAAAGATAGAAGTTACTCTTTTAAGTTCAATCTAAGGATGAACAAGATTGATATATCCTGGACTGCTCAAGCTACCTTGGCTCGAGCCCATTCTGGTCAAGTGGGTCTACTTTGGCTTCTTTTTGGCTTGTTATTATGGTTTGGCTCATGACGTTTCACTTCTTTAAGCCCTCGGTGTTTAGGTGAAGAATGTATGCACTCAAAAGGGCTAGTTTGTGCTCGATGTTGATGATTCGATGCCGAAATGAAATAAAATACCAAAGCAACAAAACAAGCGTAAAATCCAATAAACCAATGCGATAACATGTAGTTTCCTCACGCTAAACATGCCACTTATAGGGGTAAAAATAAAGATAAAATGTAGCTAACGGTGGACCTTATGGACTTTAATTATTATTTTTATATATATCGATTTACAACTAAAATGATTGTATTAATTTTTTAAAATAATAATCATCAATTTTATTAGTTAAATAAACTTATCTTTTCAAAATGATTCCATATCATCTTGGTGTTTTGATAAAATTTTTATTTTTGACTCAAGTATTTATAAAGAATTATTAATCGGTTTATTGGTAAAATAGTCAAACTAATTTGTTGAAATTCTTAGCATTGTTTTTCTTGAAAACTCATTTCATTTAGATTTTGGACCCTTAATAACTTGTCGGATTATTTTTCTTAGTTATGATATATCCGTTTTACTATTTTACTTGGTTATTTGATGAAATACGTTATTAAGTACTTAGAAATATTACCCTTGACTTTTATGATAATTATGACATAGTAATGACTTAGTTTAGCCTCAGGAATCTTAGTATAGCTACAAAAATTTGTTATTTAATTAATATTAATTTATTAGATACTAGTAATTGTTACTATTAAAAGGGTAGAATTGTCAAAATTTTGACTAATGGAAGTTTGACTTATAAGAATGTAAACTCTTTCGGTTTAGAGTCTTGTTTGATATTGAATGATATTGAACATATGACTCTGATAGTAAGGTAACGTCGAACCATGGACCAGCATGTAAAATCCCGACGTTCGTGTTAATCGGCACGTAAAATGCGGTGTTAGATAGGGGGTCCGAGAAAAACCCATCCTGTGGAGTCTCGAGCATAACAGTATTGAGAGGAGTGACGACTCCCACCACAGTTAGGGTTTAGGACTACAATCCTCACCTAACTAGACCCTTACATATATTAGCTGTCATTATTGTTGTGATTGTGTGATGTGCTATGATGGTAAAGTTATGAGGCTTACTCGAAAGCAGTAATGAACTTCTGCTAGTATTGAGAATGTACCTTAATGGATTAATAAAGGTCAATAATGAGTAATAACCTTCTATATTGTGCTTGATGATTATTTTGTAACCATGATTTAACTATCGCATCATAAGCTTGTTGAGGAAATTGTACTCGGCTTTATCGTTGACCGATTTAATCGGCTGTCATCCGTATTATGGATGCCAGTATTTTGTAGGAAAATTTAGCTTAGGTTTCGATCCAGGTCGCAACTTTAATTATTGTATCGAGGACTTATTGTATCCGTATTATGAATGATGATATTGTACTTATGCTTTTCTTATCGTATTTAAACAAACCTTATGTTATATTTTCTCAGTTGTAATATTTTTAATTTATGTTTTAAACGGTTTTAGTTGAAATGGTTTTTAGCAATTCGACGTTTACACTTCCGCATTATTTATCTTAAGTATAATTGTTAATCCCAAAAAGGGGTTTTACACAAATCACCACTATCCAGATCCAAAATCTCGAATTCACTAAATACTTGACCATTTTGCTGTCTGTGCACCAACCGTAATAACATTTTACCCTTCACCTCCTCTATCTTGCTTCTCAAACATTTCTTTAGCCTAGACAATGCTTCCGCCATTGGCCTCTAGAGAATTTTGAGGGTTTTCATTTTGAGGTTTAGGTTTTATTTTGGAGAAACCAAAAGTACGATCACCTTTGGGTTTATGAAGACGAAAACATTAATTAGCCGGTCACCGTGATACGGATCCTTATAAACAGCTCATTAGTAAAAAACATTAAAAAAAATAGAAACTGAACTCTATGTACAAAAGGCTGTTTTTTTTAAAAGAAAAAAAAATGTAACAGCATATTCTTTTAAATTGTTTGAGTTGGCCAATTTGAAATCGGCGCACGTTGAGACGGCCTCAATAGAGAATTACTGAACATTAATTATATTTTGCTTTCCCAAAAACTAGCTACATCCCCGAAATTATGAAGGCAAAGACTAACTGGAATTTAGTATTAATAAAGCGAAGCTCACTTTTGCCAGCCCCATTAAGGGGTTACTTAAAGTTTAAACCACAGCCAAAGTAAAATACTTGACCCAAAACCAAACCAAAGCAAAGACTGAGTATAAGCACATTAGTGTCCGTTAAACAAGTTAATAAAATTTTGATATGTCTAAGCTCATTTTTTAAGGATTAAACTTATATCGCAAAAGTCATACTTGACTCAAAACAATAGGTTTAAACCCTTTCAAAAAACTTACTGTAACAGGCTCAAATTTCTTAATCTTAATCTTCCGATTAATTATTCCGAAATTTTGTTTCGAATTCCTAATCCTTTGGTTATCTAATTCAAATGACCTTTAATTCCTAAACCTTATTCCGATTTTGTAATTTCTTCCAAATATTAAACTTAAAAATATATATATATTCTTAAATTTCTTTATAAGCACTAAAATATTATTTTATTATTTTATACTACGAAAAGTAAAATTTTAATATTATATTTACGGTTTTATTAAAACGTTACGTTTCAATTTCGTTTCCTTAAACTAACTTTACTACTTATCATTTTAACCTTACAACTTTGATTTAATTATTTTATACCTAAAAATTAACTATATTTTTCTTATTAACTTTAAGTATAGTTCTAACAAAAATTTTCTAAGTAAACTATCATATTTTCATAATAAAACCTTAATCATACTTTCCCATTAATCTAAAACATTTCACTAGTATAAACTAGAACAAAAATTTGATGAACCAAAATCCTTTCTACATCAATCCATAATGTTCATCAATTGCACAAGCTATCACCATTCCCTTACACAAGTTAACCTTCTTTTACACTCCAAACTCTTACACATCCACTTACACACTCCAACTCTTACACATTCACTTACACACTCTAAATCACTTACACAACTTAACCTTCTTTTTCATACAATCTTATGAACTAAATTTGCCAAAAATCCATTATAAATACCCCTCCTTAGCCATGAGATCACTTGCACCCCCATCATCAAATCTTTCTACCATTCTTTCTTATATCTTCACTTCAATAACATCTTACTAACTTTATACCCTTTTTATTTGTTGAAGAATCAAATGAAGATGGAGCTTGATCTTATCACTTCTTAAGCCAATAATCATCAACTTTTGAAAAGTCAAGTATTATCTTTTGGAGCTTGGATATCATTTTCTTTTGGGTAATTGAATATCTACTTCTTTGAAGCTTGGAGCCTTGAAGACTTTCTCTTTTGGAGCTTATTTCTTTAAGTTCTTATTTTCTTATTAATATTCTCTTACTTGGTTTAGCACCACCTTTGGAGGAAAATGGTACACATTTTCTTAACTCTCTTGTTACATGATATGTATTTATGGTTGCTTGATAATATAAAAGCATGATCAACATGATTTTATTTTAGTCATTTAAACTTTACATGGTAATATTAAAGTCATATCCAGTTTAGTGATATTTTCGTCAAAACAATAATACTTTTGGGAAAATCGCAAAAAAAAATTCATATACATGGAAATTTTTGATTAATATGATAATATACATATATATGAATTTTACTAATTAAATAAACTTATGTCTTTAAATTGATTCCATATCATCTTGGGGTTTTGATAAATTTTTAATCGGTTTATTGGTAAAATAGTCTAACAAATTTGTTAAAATGCTTAGCGTTGTTTTTCTCGAAAACGCATTTCATTTAGATTTTGGACCTTTAATAACATGTCGGATTATGCTTTTTTTTAAGTTATGATAGATCCGTTTTACTATTTTACTGATTATTCGATAAAATACGTTATTAATATTACTCTTGACTTTTATGATTATTTATGACATAATAATGACTTAGTTTAGCCTCAGGAATCTTAGTATAGCTACCAAAATTTGTTATTTAATTAATATTAATTTATTAGATACTAGTAATTTGTTTCTATTAAAAGGGTAGAATTGTCAAAATTTTGACTAGTGATAGTTTGACTTATAAGAATGTAAACTATTTCGGTTTAGAGTCTTGTTTGATATTGCATGATATTGATTGTATGACTCTGATAGTAAGGTAATGTCGAACCAAGGACCGGCATGTAAAATCCCGGCGTTCGTGTTAGCCGGTACGTAAAATGCGGTGTCAGACAAGGGGTCCGAGAAAAACCCATCTTGTGAAGTCTCGAGCATAACAGTATTGAGAGGAGTGACGAATCCCACCACAGTTAGGGTTTAGGACTACGGTCCTCACCTAACCATACCCTTTCATATATCAGTTGTCATTATTGTTTTGATCCTGTGATGTGCTATGATGGTAAAGTTATGAGGCTTAATTGAATTTAATTAAATAAGCATTAAGGTTACCAAGTAGTTAGTAGCAGTAATGAACTTCTGCTAGTATTGAGAATGTAACTTAATGACTTAGTAAAGGTCAATAATGAGTAATAACCTTCTATATTGTGCTTGATGATTATTTTTTAAGCATGATTTAACTATCGCATCATAAGCTTGTTGAGAAAATTGTACTCGGCTTTATCGCTGACCGATTTAATCGGCTGTCATCCGTGTTATGGATGACAGTATTTTGCAGGAAAATTTAGCTCAGGCTTCGATCCAGGCCGCAACTTTAATTATTCTATCGAGGACTTAGCTTCAATGATTTTACTTGATGACTATATTGTACTTATGTTTTTTTTCGTATTTAAGTAAACCTTATTTTATATTTTCTCAATTGTAAGATATTTTTTTTTTACTTATGTTTTGAACGATTTTAGTTTAAATGGTTTTTAGCAGTTCAGCGTTTTACACTTACGCATTATTTATCTTAAGTATAATTATTAATGTTAATTATGTATCGAGAGTGCCGCTCCTGCTACACGTGGTATCAGAGCTAAAGTTACTCGAATCTTGGAATTTTAGTTCCATGTGTAAGGCTCGATAGCCGACTAAAAAAAAAATTCAAATGATTTTTCAAAACATGTCTTCCTAAAAATTCTTTTTGTTTTCTATGTGCTTATGTGATTATGTGTAAAATTACGTGGCAGATTAATTAAGTTAATGTGAAAGTTAGTCACATGTTTAAAAATTTTTTTAGGTAAGAAATGGCGTAACTTCATCTGATCACGAAGCTAGAGTTCGAGAGCTAGAAGCACAACTAGCTCGGATGAAAAGGACAAATGAGCGACTGATCACCCTCTTGGAGAATCAGGCTCAAGAGTAATATCATCGTCCGCCGCAATACGACGGAGAAGCTGATCTGGTTCGCTTTAAGAATTGGCTCGCAGAGATGGAGAAACTTTTAGAGGTCATTAACTGTCCAGCGCACCTAAAAGTAAAGCTGGTTTCCTTCTACCTATCTGGTCCAACTGAGTTATGGTGGCGTTCTGTCAAGGCCACTATGACAGATACCTTTTGGGATGATTTCCTTATAACTCTTCGTCAACAATTCTATCCGCCATCACTTCAACAGAAAAAGGAGAATGAGTTCTTACATCTTCGTCAGGGTCTTATGACCGTGATTGAGTACAGTTGTAAGTTCAATGAGCTGTCTCGATTTGCTTCTGACATCGTAAGCAAAGAAAGTGTTCGTGCTTCCCGCTTCTTTGAGGGTCTTAATCTTAAGATCCAAAAGGGGATCGGGAAGGATCCTAACTTCCGAGATCTCTACAACCGAGCGCTTGAGTATGAGAGGATCCTTGAAAAAGAGGACAACACCAACAAAAGAAAATTTCATGGAGGCAACAACAACAGGAACAAGAGGCCGACCAATTGGGATCGCAAGCCGTTCCAACCAACCACTTCAACAAGAATCACAGTTTGGAAGTGACGCTTATGTGGTAAGGATCACCGAGGTCGTTCATGCACTGGGAAGATCATCTGCTTCAAATGCAAAAAGGAGGGTCATGTTTCCACTAACTGCCGAGAAGGGATCCAGTTGGGAGCTAGTAGTACTGGTAATTATGGAGCTCCTAGTTCTTCGGGAAATGTTCAGAGTATTATAGCTAGGAGGACTGGGGGTTTGCACGCTATAAGCAACCATGTAGACAGTCTTCATCAGGCATTTGAGGGTAAGGTCATTTCTGGTCATTTTGTCGTAGGAGACTCTTTGGCTCATATTCTTTTTGATTCAGGAGCTGACCGATCTTTTATCTCTTCTTCTTTCCTTCATAAATCCTCTATCTCTCTTGAACCTTAAAAATTTAATCTCCAAATTCTATTACCTGACAGTTCACCATTCCTATATGACCGTATCTTTCCTAATTTCCCTCTTAAGATTTCGGACAACCATCTACCTGCCGATTTAATAGTGTTTGAGTTGGGTACATATGATATTATTTTTGGAATGGACTGGTTGGGACGTCATCATGCGGAGATTTTGTGTAAAGAGAAGATCGTTCGGGTTAAGGCTCCAGGTGAAGAATGTTTGATTAGGAAGAATTTTTTGTTTCCCATTCAGACCATTTCTGCAGTTCAAGCCATTGAGATGATTAAACATGGAGATAAGGGATATTTGTGTTTTATTGCTAGTAGTGAGGAGAAAATCAAGTTAGGTCTTGAGGAAACCCCAATTGTTTGTGATTACCCTGATGTTTTCCCTGAGGATCTACTTGGTTTACCTCCAAGGAGAGAGGTTGACTTTCATATTTATCTAATTCCTGATACTACCCCTATCTCTAAGACTCCGTACCGTTTTGCTCCAGCTGAGTTAGCCGAATTGAAAAAGCAATTGGATGAGTTATTAGAGAAAGGTTTTATCCAACCTAGTGTGTCACCCTGGGGAGCCCCTGTTCTGTTTGTAAAGAAGAAGGATGAACGATGAGATTGTGTATTGATTATAGAGAGATTAATAAGATCATCATTAAGAACCGTTACCCTTTGCCCAGGATAGATGATTTGTTTGATCGGCTAAGAGGTGCTCAGGTGTTCTCGAAGATTGATTTAAGGTCTGGATATCATCAATTGAGGATAGCCAAGGAGGATGTTCCTAAAACAGCATTTCGGACCCGATATGGACATTATGAGTTTTTGGTGATGCCATTTGGGTTAACAAATGCACCTGCAGCATTTATGGATTTGATGTAGAGGTATCTTCGTCCTTATTTGGATAAATTCGTGATTATTTTTATCGATGATATTTTGGTATATTCAAGGAGTAGGGAAGAACATGAAGAACACTTGAGAATGATTCTGGAGCTTTTGACAAAAGAGAAATTATATGGGAAGTTTAGTAAGTGTGAGTTTTGGCTTGAGGAAATTTCTTTTCTAGGTCATATGGTGTCTAAAGGTGGAATTTCTGTAGATCCTGAGAAGATTAAAGTAATAACGGACTGGCCGATTCCTAGAAATGTGACTGAACTTTGGAGCTTTTTGGGATTAGCTGGGTACTATAGGAAATACGTTGAAAACTTTTCTAAGGTTGATCGTCCCATGTTTAAGCTGTTGAAGAAAGAGATACGATTTCAGTGGAATGAGAGGCACACAATTGCTTTCGAGGAATTAAAGAAAAGACTTACTACCGCCCCTGTTTTAGCAATGCCTGATTGTAGCAAGCCATTCGAGGTCTATTTTGATGCTTCATTCGAAGGTTTAGGTTGTGTACTTATGCAAGAAGGAAAGGTCATAGCTTATGCATCGAGGCAGTTAAGGCCACATGAGGTGAATTACCCCGTGCATGACATTGAACTTGCTGCATTAATCTTTGCTTTGGAGTTGTGGAGACAATATTGGTATAGGTTACCGTGTAAGATCTACACTGATCATCAAAATTTGAGGTATGTCTTCAACCAAAAAGAATTGAACATGCGCCAAAGGCGGTGGCTTGAGGTTATTAAGGATTATGATCTTGAAATTGTGTACCACCCTGGAAAAGCGAATAAGGTAGCTGATGCCTTGAGTAGGAGACCGAGAGTGTCTATGAATGCCATTATGTCTGTACCATGGGAGTTGTATCGTGAGATGCAGAGTTTGGGATTAGAGATTTGTAGTCGACACGAGGTTGGTCAGTATTTGGGAGCAATGACTATACAACCCACTTTGTTTGATCGTATAATTGAGGCACAACTTGAGGATCCAGAGATTGTTTAGTTGATCCATAGAGTTGAGGAAAATGAGACTGATGCTTTTGAGTTAGGAGAAAGAGGAGAGTTGAGGATGAACGGTAGATTGTGTGTTCCAAATCAATTTGAATTGAAGAATGAGATTCTGAAGGAAGGTCATCAAAGTTTATTTCATTTGCATCCAGGTAGAGATAAGATGATTGAGGAGATAAGAGAGATATTTTGGTGGAAAGGTCTAAGGAAAGATGTCTCTGATTTTGTGTCTCAGTGCCTAGTCTGCCAGAGGGTAAAGTTTGAGAGACAAAAGAGTTTAGGGTTGCTTCAACCCTTGCCTGTCCCAGATTGGAAGTGGGACTCGATTTCTATGGACTTTGTGGTAGGGCTACCAAGGACCCAGCGAGGGAATGATGTTATTTGGGTCATTGTTGACAGATTGACCAAGGTCGCTAGATTTGTGCCGATGAAGAATACTTGGGGGGCCAAGAAATTAGTAGATGCCTATGCCCGAGAGATTGTCAGACTTCATGGTGTTCCGAGGACTATTGTTTCGAATAGGGATCCGAAGTTTTTATCGAGGTTTTGGGAAAAGTTGCAGGAAGCTTTTGGGAGTAAGTTGTGCTTGAGTACTGCTTTTAATCCTGCGACTGATGGTCAGACTGAGAGAACTATTCAATCTTTAGAGGATCTTTTGAGATGTTGTGTGTTGGACTTTGAGGGTTGTTGGGAAGATAAATTACAGATGGTGGAGTTCGCCTACAACAAGAGTTTCCAATCTAGTATTATGAGAAGCTCTTTATGGAAGGAAGTGCCGAGTACCTTTGTGTTGGGATTTGATGGATAGGACCATTCCCGAAGGTCCACATGTGATTCAGGAATCTATTGATGCTCTGAAGATTGTTCAACAGAACATGAGAGCAGCACAGAGCCAACAAAAGAGTTATGCTGATAATCGTCGAAATATGTTGCAATTTGAGGTTGGCGACAAGGTTTTCCTAAAGGTTTCACCTACAAGGGGTGTCCAACGTTTTGGAGTTCGAGGAAAGTTGAGTCCAAAATTTATTGGACCTTTTGAGACCCTAAGGAGAGTCGGGGAAGTTTCTTATGAGTTGGCTTTACCTCCAAGTTTAGCAAAAGTTCATAATGTGTTCCATGTTTCACAGTTGAGAAAGTATGTTCATGATCCGTCTCATGTTCTAGCTCACGAGCCGCTTTTGATTGAGGAGTCTTTGGTGTATGAGGAACGACCAATCAGGATCTTAGATACCCGAGTAAAAGAGTTGAGAAATTCGAGAATTTCATTGGTCAAGGTTTTGTGGTCAAACCAAGGGGTTGAAGAGGCGACTTGGGAAAAAGAGGTCGACATAAGAGAGCGTTATCCTAACCTTTTTGGTAAGTCCTAGTTTCGGGACGAAACTATCTAAAGGGGGAAAGAGTTGTAACAGGCTCAAATTTCTTAATCATAATCTTCCGATTAATTATTCCGAAATTTTATTTTGAATTCCTAATCCTTTGGTTATCTAATTCAAATGACCTTTAATTCCTAAACCTTATTCCGATTTTGTAATTTCTTCCAAATATTAAACTTAAAAATATATATATATTCTTATATTTCTTTATAAGCACTAAAATATTATTTTATTATTTTATACTACGAAAAGTAAAATTTTAATATTATATATACGGTTTTATTAAAACGTTACGTTTCAATTTCGTTTCCTTAAACTAACTTTACTACTTATCATTTTAACCTTACAACTTTGATTTAATTATTTTATACCTAAAAATTAACTATATTTTTCTTATTAACTATAAGTATAGTTTTAACCAAAATTTTCTAAGTAAACTATCATATTTTCATAATAAAACATTAATCATACTTTCCCATTAATCTAAAACATTTCACTAGTATAAACTAGAACAAAAATTTGATGAACCAAAATCCTTTCTACATCAATCCATAATGTTCATCAGTTACACAAGCTATCACCATTCCCTTACACAAGTTAACCTTCTTTTACACTTTCACTTACACACTCTAAATCACTTACACAAGTTAACCTTCTTTTTCATACAATCTTATGAACTAAAATTTACCCAAAATCCATTATAAATACCCCTCCTTAGCCATGAGTTCACTTGCACCCCCATCATCAAATCTTTCTACCATTCTTTCTTATATCTTCACTTCATTAACATCTTACTAACTTTATACGCTTTTTATTTTTTGAAGAATCAAATGAAGATGGAGCTTGATCTTATCACTTCTTAAGCCAATAATCATCAACTTTTGAAAGGTCAAGTATTATCTTTTGGATCTTGGATATCATTTTCTTTTGGGTAATTAAAGATCTACTTCTTTGAAGCTTGGAGCCTTGAAGACTTTCTCTTACTTGGTTTAGCACCACCTTTGGAGCAAAATGGTACACATTTTCTTAACTCTCTTGTTATGTGATATTTATTTATGGTTACTTGATAATATAAAAGCATGATCAACATGATTTTATTTTAGTCATTTAAACTTTACATGGTAATATTAAAGTCATATCCAGTTTAGTGATATTTTCGTCAAAACAATAATACTTTTGGGACACTCGAAAAAAAAAATTTATATATATGGAAATATTTGATTAATATGATAGTATAGATATATATATGAATTTTACTAGTTAAATAAACTTATGTCTTTAAAATGATTCCTTATCATCTTGGTGTTTTGATAAATTTTTAATCAGTTTATTGGTAAAATAGTCAAACAAATTTGTTAAAATGCTTAGCGTTGTTTTTCTCGAAAACTCATTTCATTTAGATTTTAAACCTTTAATAACTTGTCGAATTATGGTTTTTTTTTAAGTTATGATAGATCCGTTTTACTATTTTACTGATTATTCGATAAAATACATTATTAATATTACTCTTGACTTTTATGATTATTTATGACATAATAATGACTTAGTTTAGCCTCAGAAATCTTAGTATAGCTACGAAAATTTGTTATTTAATTAATATTAATTTATTAGATACTAGTAATTTGTTTCTATTAAAAGGGTAGAATTGTCAAAATTTTGACTAGTGCCAGTTTGACTTATAAGAATGTAAACTATTTCGGTTTAGTGTCTTGTTTGATATTTCATGATATTGATTGTATGACTCTGATAGTAAGGTAATGTCGAACCATGGACCGGCATGTAAAATCCCGGCGTTCGTGTTAGCCGGCACGTAAAATGCGGTGTCAGACAAGGGGTCCGAGAAAAACCCATCTTGTGAAGTCTCGAGCATAACAGTATTGAGAGGAGTGACGACTCCCACCACAGTTAGGGTTTAGGACTACGGTCCTCACCTAACCAGACCCTTTCATATATCAATTGTCATTATTGTTTTGATCTTGTGATGTGCTATGATGGTAAAGTTATGAGGCTTAATTGAATTTGATTAAATAAGTTTTAAGGTTACCATGTATTTAGTAGCAGTAATGAACTTCTGCTAGTATTGAGAATGTAACTTAATGGCTTAGTAAAGGTCAATAATGAGTAATAACCTTCTATATTGTGCTTGATGATTATTTTTAAGCATGATTTAACTATCGCATCATAAGCTTGTTGAGAAAATTGTACTCGGCTTTATCGCTGACCGATTTAATCGGCTATCATCCGTATTATGGATGACAGTTGTTGACCTCTTAAGGTTTTGATGATGTCTTCACTTTTAAATAAACAAACATTTTAGAGATTGTTTTGTAGGTATATATCCGGTTTAGTTTAAATCGTTGATGAAGCCTATGACTTGGATTCGTGGAAGTTGTACATGTCTTAAATATGTTCAAGATGTTAGATAAGTGTTACAATGTTCAAAAAAGATGAACAGTCTACTGTTCCTAAATGAACAATCTGACAGAAGTTAAAGCTGGAGACAGTACGTTGTTCCTACGAAGCAGGTCTGAAGAATAGCATCGATTGGAAAATTTCGAATTAATTATTTTCTATGTTTTAAGTTGATGTAACGGTTTAGAATTAATTTAATTACTTAACTAATTAATAAATTAGTTGGCAAATCTATTTTTAGGCTTTCTAAAAATAGCCTAAGACTTTTTCTTAGTTAGATCTAGATCTCCTATTTTTTAGGATCTTATTATTTCCAACTCCTAATGCTATTTTTAGTATTATGGAAACTGATGGGTTTTGAGCAAATATTAGCCAGACGATTTATTCATTCCACCACCTTTTCTTTGAGAACGTGGAGGTCGTGGGAGTTATGCTGTTGAAAACTGCTGGTTGTTCCCTCTATAAATAGAAGGGACTTTGCTCAAACTAAGTGTGCGATCTGGAATGTCATAAAGGGGAGATCAATATAAGAAAAATATTTTCAGTTTTAAATGCCAACTATTTTATTATATTTTTCTTAAGTAATTATTTTGATTATAAATCTTTTGAAGAATTGGCCTTGTAAGGGTTAATGTGTGAATTGTTGTAATTAGACTTGTGGGAAGTCTAAGGGAATAGAGAAGAGAGAAAAACGTGAGAAGAGAAAGAGAAGGAGAGAAAATAGAAGAGAAGAGAATTAGGCCTAGAGAAGAGAAGCTTCAAGTGAAGCATATTTGTTTTGTGTAATTGTAATTGATTGCCTTAACATAGTGAGAATCTTAAAATCCCGGGGGGTCGTGGTTTTTCTCTCTTATTAGGCCAAGAGAGTTTCCACGTAAAATCTTTGTCTCCTTTAATTATTTTCTTTTCGTTTTTAAGTTTAAGTTTTTGATCTTCACTTAGTATAATTCCGCAAAATTTAGAGGCGAAAATCTTAAACATACAACAAAACAATTCACCCCCCCCCCCCTCTTGTTGCTTTCGATCATATATTAGTATTCCTACAATTGGTATCAGAGCCCTGTTCCTCATTTAATCAGGAAACCCTGAGAGCAGTATCCTGTTCCCTGTCAAGATGATGAAGATGAACGAACGCATGGAAGAGGGGTACTCAACGCAAAGGCCACCCATGTTTGATGGGAAATTCTATACCTACTGGAAAAATAGAATGGAAATCTTCATAAAGGCTGAAAACTACCAAGTATGGAGAGTTATCGAAATTGGAGACTTTGAGGTGACGACCATCAACTCCAACAACGAAACTATTCCAAAACCAATCACTGAATACGAGAAGGAAGATTTTTTCAAAAGATGGAGATGAACGCCCTAGCTATCAAATTACTTCACTGTGGGCTTGGTCCAAATGAGCACAATCGCATTATGGGTTGCAAAACCGCTAAGCAGATTTGGGACCTGCTCGAAGTTACCCATGAAGGTACAAGTGAAGTAAAAAGATCCAAGATTGACTTGCTTATGTCGAAGTATGAAAGATTCGTCATGGAACCTAGGGAAAGCATTCAAGAAATGTTCACTAGGTTCACAAATATTACGAATGAGTTAGTCTCTCTTGGAAGAATTATTCCCGTTGATGAACAAGTTAGAAAGGTACTCAGAAGTCTTCCTCAAGACGAACGCTGGAGAGCAAAGGTCACAGCCATCCAGGAGTCCAAAGATTTCACCAAGTTTAATCTGGAAGAGCTGGCTGGTTCCCTAATGACCCATGAATTGCATTTGGGAACAGCTGACAGTTCCCGAAACAAAGGACTGGCTCTGGCAGCAGATGAAAGTGATGAATCAGAAACTGGTGAAGAGGAAGCAGCTTTGTTGGCTCGTAAATTCAAAAAATTCTTCAGAAACAGAAGATATAGTAGTCAAAGAAATAACAAAGAAAAGGGAACAGTATACTGTCTCTAACAGAAATTACATTAATAACATTCAAATTAATTCAGGTAAGATCGACAAGGAACCTAAGAAAGTCTGGGTTCCTGTAATTAACAATTAATTATCGTGCAGGATCAAGTGAGGGGGAACAGCTCATGGTATCTCGACAGTGGGTGTTCCAAGCATATGACGGGTGATAAATCAAAATTTCTCTCACTTGAAGCCTATGATGGGGGAACAGTAACCTTCGGTGACAATATGAAGGGTGAGATAATCGCCAAAGGAAAGGTTGGAAGGTCCAGTTCTCATGCCATCGATAATGTATTTTTAGTCGAGAATTTAAAACACAATTTGTTAAGCATTTCTCAATTTTGCGACAAAGGTAACTCTGTTAAGTTTACTTCTGAAAAATGTATAATTTCTAAGAACAGCACAGGAGACCCCGTGCTGGAGGGAATCAGAAAAGGGAACACCTACGTGGTGGACCTGGACACTGTTCCCAGAAACAGTCTAACATGTTTAAGTGTTATTGAAGAAGACCCACTTCTTTGGCACAAGCGCCTAGGTCATGCTAGTTACTCATTGATTAACACCTTAAGAGCAAAAGACCTAGTAAGAGGATTACCAGCAATAAAATTTCTTAAAAATGAAGTTTGTGATCCCTGTGCTAAAGGGAAACAAGTGCGGTCATCCTTCAAAGCAAAAAACGTTGTGACTACCACTAGACCATTAGAATTAATTCATATGGATTTATGTGGACCAATGAGAACACAAAGCCGTAGTGGCAAAAGGTATGTGTTTGTTATTGTTGATGATTATAGTAGATTCACTTGGACATTATTTCTCGTAAGCAAAGATGAAGCTTTTGATGAGTTTATTTCTTTTGCTAATAAAATACAAAAATCTACTAATAATCAAATTGTTCACATAAGGTCTGATCATGGAAAAGAATTTGAAAATTCAAACTTCATGAATTATTGCAATGAACATGGTATAAATCACAATTTTTCAGCACCTAGAACACCACAACAAAATGGAGTGGTGGAAAGGAAGAATAGAACCCTAGAAGAAATGGCTAGGACCATGTTGATTGCTAGTGGTCTACCTAGGAGTTTTTGGGCAGAAGCCGTTAATACTGCATGCTATATATTGAATCGAGTACTAATTAGACCAATCACTTCTAAGACACCTTATGAATTGCTCAAAGGTGTTAAACCAAATATCTCCTATTTTCGTGTTTTTGGATGCAAATGTTTTGTTCATGTAAATGGAAAACGAAACATAGGTAAATTTGATGAAAGAAGTGATGAGGCAGTATTTATTGGTTATTCATCACAAAGTAAAGCTTACAGAGTTTATAATAAGAGAACAATGTGTGTAGAGGAGTCCGTTCACATAATCTTTGATGAAACTAACTTTTCAACAAGTGAACAGGAAACAAGTAACATTAAAATAGGTCTTGCAAATTTGGAAGATGATGATGAAGGAATTAAAGTGCAAGATCAAGGAACAGCAAGAGAACAGTTGATACAAGGAGAGGCAGAAGAAATTGATCAAATCCAGGAACTGCCAGTACAACAGGACCAGCAGACTGTTCCCATTCCAGCTGTTCCCACAGATGAGCAAAATGATCCAGCAGATGAACAGAATGTCAATCAAGTCGCTGAACAAGAACATGCTACTGTTCCCTCAAGAGAATTTGTGCCTAAACCTTGGAAGTATCAAAGATATCATCCTCTTGATTCGATTATAAGTGATATAAATCAGGGAACACAAACTAGATCTCAATTGAGAAACTTTTGTGCACATTTTGCGTTCCTATCATCACTTGAACCTAAAAGTCACGAGGAAGCTCTTAAGGATTCCGATTGGATAGTTGCCATGCAAGATGAATTAAATGAGTTTGAGAGAAACAAAGTGTGGCACTTGGAACCCAAACCGAAAAACAAGAAAGTTATTGGTTTGAAATGGGTATTTCGGAACAAGCTTGATGAGCATGGAATAATTGTTAGAAATAAAGCTAGACTCGTGGTTAAAGGTTATAATCAACAAGAAGGTATTGACTACACTGAGACTTTTGCTCCAGTAGCAAGGTTAGAGGCTATCAGAATCTTAATCTCTTTTGCTGCATTTATGAATTTTAAATTATATCAAATGGATGTGAAATGTGCTTTTTTAAATGGTTATCTTGATGAAGAAGTTTTTGTGAAACAACCCCCAGGTTTTGAAAATACCTCATGTCCTAATCATGTCTACAAGCTTGACAAAGCCCTATATGGCTTGAAGCAAGCTCCTAGGCAATGGTACGAAAGACTTTCAAAGTTTTTGATTCAAAATAACTTTGTAAGAGGAAAAATTGACAAAACCTTGTTCTTTAAGAATAAAGGTTCTAATATTTTGGTTGTTCAAATTTATGTTGATGATATTATTTTTGGTGCTACTAATGATTCATTATGTAAAGAATTTGCTAACCTTATGGGCACAGAATTTGAAATGAGCATGATGGGAGAATTAAATTTCTTTCTTGGTTTGCAAATTAAACAAACTGAAAATGGTATTTTTATTCATCAACAAAAATACATCAAAGAACTTCTTAAGAAATATGGACTAAATAATGCTAAAACCAACCATACACCTATGGCTACCAATGTTAGATTAGATGAAGACCTAAATGGTACTAACGTAGATCAAACAATGTATAAAGGCATGATAGGTTCTTTATTATATCTAACTGCAAGTAGACCTGATATTTCCTTTAGTGTTGGTTTGTGTGCTAGATTTCAATCAAATCCTAAAGAATCACATCTCACTGCAGTCAAACGAATTTTGAGATATTTGAAGGGAACAGATGACTTATCCCTATTTTATCCTAAGAGTGATGTTTATGATTTAAAAGGTTTTAGTGATGCAGATTATGCAGGTGATCTTGTTAATAGAAAGAGTACATCTGGTATGGTACAATTTCTTGGCTCATGTTTAGTTTCTTGGAGTTCTAAGAAACAAAACACAGTTGCATTATCCACTGCAGAAGCTGAATACGTAGCAGCAGCAGCTTGCTGTTCCCAAATGCTTTGGATTAAACAGCAACTAAGAGATTTTGGTATTAAAGTTGAATGCATTCCTATTTATTGTGACAATACTAGTGCCATATGTATATCCAAAGATCCAGTGCATCATTCACGTGCTAAACATATACATATTAGACATCATTTTCTTAAGGACAATGTAGAACACAAACATATTATATTGAAGCATGTTAACACAAATGAACAAGTTGCAGATATTCTGACCAAACCACTTCCTAGGGAACAATATGAAAAGATGAGATTGGAACTTGGTATGATCAAGCTCCACTAAAGTTAGTTGCATATACTTCCCAATGAAGCATCATGAGAATGAAAAGGTCAGGAATCGATCTCAAAATCTTGATTGAAAATCAATTATTGCATGGATCAGGTAAACACGTAATAAAACTTGTACTATGAATATTTTTACGCTTGCATGTTGTTAGTTTGATCAGACCACAGCAATATGTTCATTATTCTTCTTTCTTATTTTTTTTTCATCATATTTTATATGTTATTTTTTTCTTTTTCTCGTCAAATTTCATATTTATATATAATATATAATTCATAATTTATTTAAGTTTTTTTTTCGGCCAACATTTTATTAAAAAAACACAATGGTTGGGAAACGGTTCTTCTTCTTCATGAAATGCAATTAAGTGATGGGACATGAAGGAAGTAACCGTCACTTCACCTCTTTAAAAAAAAAAAAAAAAAAAAAACCGTCCCTCTCATCATTGCCTACCTACATCATTTCACCCTACTTTCAAAAACCGTCCCTTAGTCTCTCAAGAATTGTCCTTCTTTCTCTCACAAAAGTTTCAAAATTCAAAATGAAATCTCCCAAATCATCCGGAATAAGCAAGAAATCTGCAAAATCCTCCATCCCCATTCAACCAAAACCGCTTAGAGTAGTTTATCCACCAACAATGCCGCCAGATGCTCCACCCACAACCACTGAACCTAGGCAAGAATCACCAAAACAACCCACAGAACCCACATCCACCAAAAGAAAGATTTCTACGGGAAGTTCATCTTCCAGAATGGTTAAGCGCTCAAAGCATGTTGATCCTAACAGCGCTGAAGAAGTTTCAAAGGATATGACAGTTGGCTTTGGGTTGGACAAATACTGGTATGATTCTACTAACTTTCCTAGATTGCATGAAATTTTAAAGTTTCAGGAATGGGAGTCGTTAATGTCAGACTATAGTTGCAATCCAATGTTTCCAAACCTAATGAGAGAATTTATTGCAAATTTCTCTAATGATGGTGGTAAGTGTTCCAGTGTGGTTAGGGACATTACGATAGAATTTAATAGTGCTCTGTTGGCAGAATGGTTTAATATTCCTAATGTTGGATTTGATACTTATTGTGTTGGTGCTAAAATCGTTTTCTCTGGGATAAATGAAAAAACAATCTTTAAGTTTTTGGGGGTAGGACAGAAAAGAGGGAAAATTAGTCACAATGTGTTGTCACCATTGCATAAATTACTTTACAATGTAGCACGAAGATTCATCTTGCCCCGACAATCTAAAAGGAGTGAGGTGAGTTTACGTGATGCAACACTGATTTATTGCATGGACAATCACATAAAAATCAATTTTCCATCTTTAATGATATCACATTTATCCGATTGTATAGAGAAGAAGAATGTTGTTGGATATGGGGGGCTATTAACATGGTTGTTTCGTAAGTTTGGTATCCCTTTGGATGGGTTGGAGTTCCCAATGGGACCAAACATGAAAATTAGTGCGAGGTGTTTGAAAAATTTGCATTTAAAAATAAATGATGAAGGGGTATTGATAAATGATGAAGTAGTTTGTGTTGGTTCTGATGATGAGGAAATAGAAGAAGAAGAGGATGAAGAAGAGGTTGAAAAGGAAGTTAAAATAAAAATAGAAAAAGAAGAAAAGAAAGAAGAAGAAAAGAAACAAGGGCCTGTTCCCAGTGAAGCAGAAAATGAAAGGGAACAGGAAGAGGGGACAAACATTGAGGGGGAACAAGGAGAAAAAGAAACTGTTGTAGAGGAAGTACCTTATGATTCCTCTGATGAAGAGGTTGCTATTGCATTGCTAAGGAAGGGTAAAGCAAGAAAAAGTAGGAGGCTTGCTTCAATAGGTAAGGCTGTAAAGGTTGATGAACCTACTTCATATGAACCTCCTTTTCCCAAACCAATCACTCCACCACCAAATCAAACCTCATCACCACCTCCATCACCTAGTCACTGTACACCACCACCATTTCCATCCTCTCCTGGTGTTGGTTGTGCTGACCCTTCTCCTAAAGCATCCTCAGATTCCATTCTTTCCAAGCTCCTTGATCTACAGTCTCAACTCATTGCATTTCAGGATGAAACTCGTGTCTCGCTTGCTTCAATTGTGGATCAGCTGAACCAAATGGAACAACGCCTTGGTGCCAAGCTGGACACAGTGGAGGTGCAGACTGAGTACGTTGATGAAGAAGAGACTGTTCCCTAAACCCTCTCCCTTATCTTTTTAAATTTGCTGGCTGTATTTCTTATCAAACAATTTATCTTTTTGTTTTGTACCATCTGAGGTGCAAAATTTGTCTGTTGAACAATTGCTACTTTCTTTTCGTTGTTCTTATGGTCTGTGAAAAATTAACTCTATGCAGGTTTAATCATTGTTCATAGCACTTGCTTTTATTATTGTTGTTTGTTGTTTTCATCACTAACAAATCTATATGGTTTGTGCTGAGACTTGATAATGCCCAATTCTTTTTGATTGATGTCAAAAGGGGGAAGATGATGCACAAACTTAAGAGGAGCCGTGATTACACAGTTGCATATCTTGGTTGGTTTATATTGATTCCTATGAATGTTATGTGCTGCTGTGTTTATGCTAGATTAGTGATCATCTGTGTTGATTAGTTTTCATGAATATTTTTTTTTGTTTTGTTTTTGTTTTTGCTTCTGACATTTTTTTTTTTGGTTTAATTTTCTTAATTTTCTTAGTTTAATTATGATTAGTTTTATTTATGACAGTTTTTATTAACTTAGTTTATTTGATTGAAGTTTTAAGTTAATTTATTTTGAAAATCTTGAAAAATTTTAAAAAAAAAAAAAAAAAATATGTTTGATATTATGGAGTAAACTGTTTTATTGTGAACACTTGGTAAGTTATATTTTAACAAGTTGATTTGCTAAGTTTTGTAGAGTTACTTTAATCTCTAGTATGCTCTATAAATTTTATTTTACTCTATTTGCACTTAAGTTTGTTTATAAAGTTTGCCATCATCAAAAAGGGGGAATTTGTTGACCTCTTAAGGTTTTGATGATGTCTTCACTTTTAAATAAACAAACATTTTAGAGATTGTTTTGTAGGTATATATCCGGTTTAGTTTAAATCGTTGATGAAGCCTATGACTTGGATTCGTGGAAGTTGTACATGTCTTAAATATGTTCAAGATGTTAGATAAGTGTTACAATGTTCAAAAAAGATGAACAGTCTACTGTTCCTAAATGAACAATCTGACAGAAGTTAAAGCTGGAGACAGTACGTTGTTCCTACGAAGCAGGTCTGAAGAATAGCATCGACTGGAAAATTTCGAATTAATTATTTTCTATGTTTTAAGTTGATGTAACGGTTTAGAATTAATTTAATTACTTAACTAATTAATAAATTAGTTGGCAAATCTATTTTTAGGCTTTCTAAAAATAGCCTAAGACTTTTTCTTAGTTAGATCTAGATCTCCTATTTTTTAGGATCTTATTATTTCCAACTCCTAATGCTATTTTTAGTATTATGGAAACTGATGGGTTTTGAGCAAATATTAGCCAGACGATTTATTCATTCCACCACCTTTTCTTTGAGAACGTGGAGGTCGTGGGAGTTATGCTGTTGAAAACTGCTGGTTGTTCCCTCTATAAATAGAAGGGACTTTGCTCAAACTAAGTGTGCGATCTGGAATGTCATAAAGGGGAGATCAATTTAAGAAAAATATTTTCAGTTTTAAATGCCAACTATTTTATTATATTTTTCTTAAGTAATTATTTTGATTATAAATCTTTTGAAGAATTGGCCTTGTAAGGGTTAATGTGTGAATTATTGTAATTAGACTTGTGGGAAGTCTAAGGGAATAGAGAAGAGAGAAAAACGTGAGAAGAGAAAGAGAAGGAGAGAAAATAGAAGAGAAGAGAATTAGGCCTAGAGAAGAGAAGCTTCAAGTGAAGCATATTTGTTTTATGTAATTGTAATTGATTGCCTTAACATAGTGAGAATCTTAAAATCCCGGGGGGTCGTGGTTTTTCTCTCTTATTAGGCCAAGAGAGTTTCCACGTAAAATCTTTGTCTCCTTTAATTATTTTCTTTTCGTTTTTAAGTTTAAGTTTTTGATCTTCACTTAGTATAATTCCGCAAAATTTAGAGGCGAAAATCTTAAACATACAACAAAACAATTCACCCCCCCCCCCCCCCCCCCTCTTGTTGCTTTCGATCATATATTAGTATTCCTACAACAGTATTTTGCAGGAAAATTTAGCTCAGGTTTCGATCCAGGCCGCAACTTTAATTATTCTATCGAGGACTTAGCTTCAATGATTTTACTTGATGACTATATTGTACTTATGTTTTTTTTCGTATTTAAGTATACCTTATTTTATATTTTCTCAATTGTAAGATATTTTTTTACTTATGTTTTGAACGATTTTAGTTTAAATAGTTTTTAGTAGTTCGGCGTTTTACACTTCCGCATTATTTATCTTAAGTATAATTATTAATGTTAATTATGTATCGAGAGTGCCACTCCTGCTACACTTACAAACATAATTCTTGAAATCATACTTGATTTAAACAATGGCTCAAACTTATGAGCTAATAATATTTTCATAGGGTAATCATCTTGTGACTAGTGATAGCGATCTACAGTTCGCGACATATCCAAAAATATAAAATTGTATCATTAACCTACTGCCTCATAGTATAAAATAAGTTTAACTTTAATGGTTTATAATTTTACGGATTTAAGACATCCTTTATATAACGATAAATACCTAAATTGTTGAAAATAATCGTAAAATCGTGATAAATTGGTATAACCAATTATAATCTGATGGGACAACCTTAAATTCATTATAAGTAAGGTATTATAATGACTTAATTAATTTGGGCCTTGTTAGAGATATAATATGTATTATGCAAATCAATTATCGATTTTATTACTGACAAAACTGCCACGTATTTGGGAAAAGAGTGTTTTATAAAATCTTTTGTTATAATGATTTTATATACTTATGAACTATATTCTAATTGTTTTGAATGAATTTCAAAACTCTTTTAAGTTATACTTACTTTACTTTAGAAGGATTGAAACGAAACGTTTTAGTGATTTCTTTGGAAAATTGTATTGAATTTCAACTACGTTTTCAAAAGAAGCATTTCCATACATGTTAGTGATGCCTCATGTGATGATATGATTATGCTAACGCATGTTTTTCCCATGTGGGAAAGATTATGATTTGATTTTTCTATGTTGAAAATAAAGTATGTATTACTATATTGCTGATAAAATATGTTTATCATATGGAAAAAGTTGATATTTATGACTTTTCAAATGCTATTGGAATTCCAAGAAATATATTATATACAAAAATGTTTTAGCCTTAATGGCGGGTACATATGCCACAACAAATGTTATGAGCATGATTAAACGGCTCACCAAATGCTGAGCGCGTATTATACATAATACCATTGTGTTACACTTGCAAGACATGTTGCGGACAGCAGACCGACTACCAACCAAGTCATAGGGTGACTCATAGAGTACCCATGCAAACTTATAATTTGAGTTTGAAATTGATTTGGATCCATTGAGATCCTATGATTTATGATTTGCATCAACTACTTTGTTTTTGGGTCCAGGGTTGTAAACAATGGTTAAATTAAACCCCAACAGCTTCATGGCCCACATCTGATACTCAACCCCTAATTTCCTTTTGCTCAAGTATGAATTTCAGACTTCTTTGATCGGTTTTCACCACAAATCGATGCGATATTAAGTAATGTTTCCACCGTAGAACAGAAAATACGATAGCCATTAATTCCTTTTCATATATGAATTTTTGTTGAGCTCTAGGCCCTAACAGTGACTGAAAACCTTAACTCCTTTTCATATATGGAAATTTGGAGTAAAACAGCCCCTAACCCTTGACCTGAAGCATAAGTCCTAAAACACGCACCTGAGTTATGACACCTTGAGTGCCTCAAATGCGGTTGTAGCAATTAGATTTCATGCATAGTATACACATCTTTCTTTAGTTGGGTAGTCAAGTGTTGTGCCTTTTGAAAATACCTAGCGATGATAATAGCCCGTCAAACCCAAAAATCCACGGATCTCTTTAATGTTTTTTAGAACTGGCTCGTTTATAATGGCTGAAATGTTCTCAG
This sequence comes from Amaranthus tricolor, assembly GCF_026212465.1. Taxonomy (NCBI): domain Eukaryota; kingdom Viridiplantae; phylum Streptophyta; class Magnoliopsida; order Caryophyllales; family Amaranthaceae; genus Amaranthus; species Amaranthus tricolor. The sequence goes on along the minus strand of NC_080056.1, from coordinate 23,063,787 downwards.
GATCTACTTCCATGCTTGAGCTGAAATAATATGACCAAGATAAGCTACCCTTGTTACCCCAAACTGCTTTTGCTGCCATTAAAAAACAAGGAGTGCTCCGGCAAGGTTTTAAGAACAAGAACCACATAATTTTTATGATGCTCCTCCGTTCAGCTACATATGAGAATATCATCAAAGAAACTAACACAAAGTTGCGTAAGAATGGTCGAAAAACCTCTTTCATCAAGGATTGAAATGTTGTCGGGGCGTTCTCGAGATCGAAGGGCATTACAAAAAATTCATGTGTTCGAAAAGCCATTTTAGAGACATCCTCGGCCTTTATCCGGTTTTTGATAAGTGTGACGAGGCTAGTAAAGGGGCTACTTGATGGCTATATAATTCCAGCATATAAAATATCATGTGCCATTCTTTCAATCTTGATTTTCTGCACAAGTGGGTACCGGTATGGTCTAGTTCTCACTGGATCACTTCCTTCCTTCAAAGTAATGGCGTGGTCATGGTTGCGTTTAGGTGGTAGTTGTGAGATGGGTGAATTACAGTAGGATACGATTGTACTGAGTGGGATAAAAAAGGTGGAATGTTTATGTTAGAAGCCTTTTCTTGGGATCTGATGCGTGCACGATGCTAAGATCACCAAGAACCTGACTAATTCTTCAAGAACAACTTTAAGAACATTCTTGAAGTGTGAATCAGACAAACCCTTCTATACAAATAAAACAGAAGGTGGACAGGACAACCTCAATGAAGTGGTTTTGTGCCTTGGATAGAGACAAACTGGTCTTTACTCAACCAATTGGCCTCTTCCTCACACTTAGATTAAGATTCACTCTCTTAATCTTTGTGGAAGAAACTGAATGCCCTCTTTATTTCACTCACAAAGAACACACTCAGGCTAGAAAATACTCCTATACCTTCCCTTGAACAATTGATAAGCAATTACTCTAATTGTCAATATGATTAAAATCTGAATCCTCTTAAATAATGAATGAAGGCTTTTTAAATAGGCCTTTAAAGATATACAACTGCTAAAAATGTCCTAACAACCTTAACTATCTATTAATAGGCATGTGCCAAACAATGCACAAGGAATAGCAAGTAAGACTACACTTAGTTTGTTCTTTTGTTTCCTATTGTCAATAATGTCCTAACTCCTCTTGTGCTTGGACCATGTATGGGTCTTGGATAAGAGTGGATTTTTTGTTGCTCCTGTCCATACCCTTGCTCTCCCCTAAGCCTATCGTCAAGTGGTAGCACTTTTATGTCAAGTTGTAGGGCTCCAATCTCAATAGTAGATTCATCAATCCAATTGTAGTCATTAGTGATGGCCTTTGTTTGTGGCCCATTTCTAAATGGATCAGTCCCTCTTTTTTTAAGAAGAATTGTCCCCAATTCTGTGTTGCCTTCATGCTGCCTCAGGTCACCGACATTAAAGATGTTGGAGACTCCATATGTATCAGGAAGATCCACCTTGTAAGCATTGTCTCCAATCTTTTTCAGAATCTTAAAAGGGCCATCAGCTCTTAGGTGTAGTTTTTTTTGTCTGTGTTTAGGAAATTTGTCTTTCCTCAAATGAATCCTAACCAAGTCTCCTTCTTGGAATTCCATCTACCAATGCTCTTGTTTGCCTTTGAGCTGTATCTTTCATTGGCCTTTATGATGTTTTCTTTGACTTGTTCATGAATCTGTAGTATCCTTGCTGCTTGTTGTTTTGCATCAGGATTGTACCTGAAATGAGTTGGGAGATCAATTAGGTTGATTGGGAACAAGGGATTCACTCCATACACACATGCAAAAGAAGAGTGCTTTGTGGTATGACTTGGAATTTTATTGTAGGCAAACTCTACATGGCACAGTCTTAAGTCCTAATCTTTGGTGCTCTTGTAAAGTCCTGTTAGTAACCTCTATTTATCCATCTGTTTCACGATGATGTGAGGTACTAAACAACAACCTTGTGCCTAATAGTCTCCATAGGGTGTTCTAAAAGAAACTTAGAAATTTGCTATCCCTGTCTGATACAATAGTTCTAGGGACCCCATGCAACCTAACACTTTCTGCAAAGTATAGTTTAGCCACATTGTTAGCATCATCTACTTTTTGACAAGCAATAAAGTGAGCTATTTTCGAAAATCTATCTACCACTACTATGATAGCATCCTTTCCTCTTTGTGTTCTAGGTAGGACTACCACAAAATCTATGCTCACATGTTCCCATGATCTATCAGTAGTAGGTAAAAGTTTGTATTCCCCTCTATGAAAGGTCAACTTAGCCTTTATGCAAGTCTCACACTTCAGAATATAATTTCCTATGGTACCTAACATCTTAAGCCAGTACAAATGTTGTGCTACCATCTCAAGAATCTTTTTTATACCAAAATGACCTCCCAAAGTACCCTCACGGACTTCCTTGACTAGTGATTGTCTCAATGGTGACTTAGGAATGCATAGTCTATTTCCCTTGAAAAGAAATGTTGGACATCTTAAGTTTTTTTGATGACTACACTTTCTATAAAAAAATATGTTTTTAGGATTGTGTGCAGGTTAATATCCGGTCGTGATTATGATCGTTGATAGTACCTATGACTTGGTCTATGGAAATTTACGTGTCAAAAGGATCCAAAAGATCTTAGAAGAAGTATATCACTTAGCATGTAACATGTAGACAAGAGGCCTACTGTTCCCAAGTTTGATGTTCTAACAAAACTGGAAATTGGAGACATCGCACAGTTCCTGGATTCGAGTCAGCTTAATACGTGCACTGAAATTCTGTTTTTAATTATATTTTCTATTTTTAGTTGATGTATTAATTAAAGTTAATTTGTTGCATTAATAAATTATCAAAGTTAATTGGCAAAGTATTTTTCAAAAAATATCTAACGTTTTTATAAGCCTTTATTTTAGGGTCTATATTTAGTGAATAATTGAATTGGCTAAAAATAGGAACAGCAGCTGATGATTAGGAAACTTTAGTTATTATTAGAATAACCATCCCTAATATTACTAAATAGGTAACCATCCCTAATATTAGTAATTAGGCAACCGTCCCTATTATTAGCTTGGTGTAACCGTGCCTAAAATTAGTATAAGTAACCGTGGTTATTATTGGAAAAAGGAAACTGTAACTAATTTTAGTATTTGGGAACTGCTGCTATTATTAGTAAAAGGGAACAGCAGTTGATTTTCCTATTCTTAGTACATGGGAACAGCGGTTATTATTGAGGTAACTGTGCACTTGAATTTGTCAAGATTAATGCCTATTTTTTAGATATTAACCGTAGGATGACCTTGAATCTTAAGATCCACATTATTCTGCTTATTATTTGGGATAAGGGAATAGTGGTTGGTCACTTCCTTTACATTAGGGATTTTTGATTCTATAAATAGAGATCTATTCGGCTGTTCCGAAGGGTATGCCATCGTATGAGCTCTCTAATTCATGCGATGTTTTTAAATTTATACAAGAAAATTTTGTTTTAAAATTTCCAATTAATTTTATAATATTTTCTTATGCAACTTATTGATTTTATTTTTAGAGAATTTTTATCCTTTTTGTAAGGGTTTTTGAGTGATATTTGTAATTAGACTTGGGTGAGTCTAAGGGGGATTAGATAGCTTTTAGTGAAGCTTGTTAAGAGTTTAGCTTTTAGTGAAGCTAAGTTAGTTGCTTTGAATGAAGCAATAGAAAGAGAGTTTGGCCTAGTTGATGCGCTTCGAGTGAAGCAAGGTATTTAATGTAATTGTAACGAGTTGCCTTAAACATAGTAAAGAGTTTACAAATCTCGTGGGGTAGTGTTTTTTCCTTCTAATTAGGCCTAGAAGGTTTCCACGTAAAAATCGAGTTGTCTCTTTCGTTTATTTCACTATAAGTTTAAGTTTTATTCATTTTATTTAATTCCGCAAAAACAGGGCAAAAACGCTTAAACTTATAACAACAACAATTCACCCCCCCCCTCTTGTTGTTGTTCTCATCTCGAACTTAGTCTACAATTGGTATCAGAGCCCTGTTCCCATTTGATTAGGAAAACCTTGAGGGCAAAATCCTGGTGTTCTTAGAGATTTCAATTATGAACGAGCGAATGGAAGAAGGGTACTCTACTCAAAGACCACCCATGTTTGATGGAAAATTCTACACTTATTGGAAGAATAGGATGGAGATCTTCATCAAAGTGGAAAATTATCAAGTTTAGAAATCATCGAAATTGGAAACATTGAGGTAACCACTACTAACTCCAATAATGAAATTGTTCCCAAACCCATAACCGAATTTGAAAAAGAAGATTTTCAAAAGATGAAAATAAATGCTCTTGCCATAAAATTACTTCACTGTGGTCTTGGACCAAACGAACATAATCGAATAATGGGGTGCAAATCTGCCAAGCAGATTTGGGACCTGTTGGCTATTACCCATGAGGGAACAAGTGAAGTTAAACGTTCCAAGATAGACTTGTTGATGTCTAAATATGAAAGATTTGTTATGGAACTAAGAGAAAGCATCCAAGAGATGTTTACAAGGTTCACTAACATCACAAACGAACTTGTCTCTCTTGAAAGAATTATTCCCACTAATGAACAAGTAAGAAAAATCCTAAGAAGCCTCCCTCAAGATGAACGCTGGAGAGCCAAGATTACTGCCATACAGGAGTCCAAAGATTTTACAAAATTTAATCTGGAAGAGTTGGCAGGTTCCCTAATGACTCAAGAATTACATTATGGAACAGTAGACAGTTCCCGAAACAAAGGACTGGCCCTGGCATCAGCAGAATAGAAGGAATCCGAATGTGATGAGGAGGAGGCTGCTCTGCTGGAATGTAAATTCAAGAAGTTCTTCAGGAACAGCAGGTATTCAAATCAAAGAAACAACAAAGAAAGAAGAACAAAATCCAATCTTGAGTGCCACAAATGTGGTAGTATCGAACACTTCATCAAGGAATGCCCAATGTGGAAAAATGAAAAGGGCAAGGGAAAGGCAAGGGATTCAGGAAGACCGCTAAGACAAGGAAATTTTAACAAGACCGACTTTCGCAAAGCCATGATTGCAGCATGGGGAGAATCTAAAAGTGATAATGAAACTGAAATTCCCCAAGAGGAAGAAACAGTAAACCTATGTCTCATGGCTACGCACGAAAGCAAGGAGGAGAAATCCAAAGGAAAGCAGGTAAATACTTCTAACTCATTTTCTGTCTATCCATCCAATTTGAATAAAAATAAATTAATAGAGTTGCTAAAGGAGACACAAGGTAAACTAGGAAATTGTAATGATAAGTGTGTCCAATTGGAAAAGGAGCCTAAGATAAGCAAAGACCATATTTCCTACATAAGCACCTTTAGATTCGATGTCCAAAACAGATTTTTTAGTTCGTTGGACCAAAATACAATTCTAAAAGAAAATATGGAAAGAGTTAAAACGGAAAATGTTATTCTTAATGTTGAGTTAACGCAATACAAATTATTAGGCTTGAATAAAGAATTGAATGATGCATCTACTAAAGATTTGTGCAATGATTTTCAAAATTTAAAAATAAATCTAGAATCCAACCGTATCAACAATGATATGCTTGAATTAAATTCAAGAGAAAAAGGGAATATTAAAATTACTCCCAAATGGATTCAAGATGCCAAAAGTAAAAATTCAAAAGGCCTAAATTACTTTAAGTATAACAAGAAGAAGGTTTACATTGATCTCCCTAATGACAGAATCTGTTCCTTTTGTGGAAAAACTGGCCATCTGAAGGACCAGTGTACCAAAAAGGAACAGCAAATCTCCAACAAAAAACTATGTCAATAACATATGGATTAAGAAACTGATTCATGTAAAATTGACAAGGAACCCAAGAAAGCGTGGGTTCCTGTTACTAACAATTAATTTTTTTTTCAGGTCCAAGTGAGGGGGAACAACTCATGGTATCTCGACAGTGGGTGTTCCAAGCGACAGGTGACAAATCAAAATTTCTTTCATTGGAAGCCTATGATGGGGGGACTGTAACCTTCGATGAAAATATGAAGGGTGAGATAATCGCCAAAAGAACGGTTGGAAGGTCAAGTTCTCATGCTATCGATAATGTATTTTTAGTCGAGAATTTGAAACATAAGTTACTTAGCATTTCTCAGTTCTACGATAAAGGTAACTCTGTAAACTTTACTTCTAAAACGTGCATTATTTCTAGGAATGACACAGGAGACACAGTTCTTGAAGGAATCAGAAAAGGGAACACTTATGTTGTGGACCTGGACAGTGTTCCCAAATCCAGTCTAACGTGTTTAAGTGTTATAGAAGATAACCCACTTCTTTGGCATAAGCGTCTAGGTCATGCTAGATATACCTTGATCAATTCTTTAATATCAAAAGACCTAGTTAGAGGACTACTAGCTATAAAATTCATAAAGGATGAAATTTGTGATCCTTGTGCCAAAGGAGGTGGTCATCTTTTAAATCAAAGAATGTTGTGACCACCTCCAAACCGCTTGAATTAATTCATATGGATTTGTGTGGACCTATGAGAATACAAAGCCGTAGTGGCGAAAGATATGTGTTTGTTATTGTTGATGATTACAGTAGATTTACATGGACTTTATTTTTAGTAAGTAAAGATGAAGCTTTTAATGAGTTTGTTTCTTTTGCTAACAAAATACAAAAATCTACCAATAATCAAATTATTCACATAAGGTAAGATCATGGCAAAGAATTCGAAAATTCAAGCTTTATGAGTTACTGCAATGAACATGGAATAAGTGATAAGTTTTCCGCACCAAGAACACCACAACAAAATGGTGTGGTAGAAAGAAAAAATAGAAGTTTAGAGAAAATGGCTAGAACCATGTTAATTGCTAGTGGTCTACCTAGAAATTTTTGGGCCGAGGCTGTCAATATTGCATGTTATATATTAAATCGTGTATTAATAAGACCCATCACCTCAAAGACACCCTATGAATTGCTTAAAGGTGTAAAACCAAATGTTTCCTATTTTCGTGTGTTTGGATGTAAATGCTTTGTTCATGTTAATGGAAAACGAAATATAGGAAAGTTTGATGAAAGAAGTGATGAAGCGGTATTTCTTGGCTATTCAACAAATAGTAAAGCCTAAAGAGTTTACAATAAAAGAATAATTAGCGTAGAGGAATCCGTTCACATAATTTTCAATGAAACTAACTTTTTGACAAGTGAACAGGATATAAATAATTTTAAAATAGGTCTTGCAAATCTAGAGGACGATGAAGAAGAAATGATAGTGCAAGATCAAGGAATAGCAGGTGAACAGCCAATTCCAGAAGAAGCAGAAAGGTATGATCAAGATCATTTACTGCCAGTACATCAAGACCAGCAGACTGTTCCCAATCCAGCTGTTCCCACAAATGAGCAAGCTGATCCAATAGCTGAACAAAACAACAATCAAGCGAATGATCAAGAAAATACTACTATTCCCACAAGAAAATTTGTACCTAAACCTTGGAAATATCAAAGATGTCATCCACTTGATTTGATTGTAAGTGATTTGAATAAGAGAACACAAACCAGATCCCAAATGAGAAACTTTTGTGCACACTTTGCGTTCCTATCATCACTTGAACCCAAAAATCACGAAGAAGCTCTAAAGGATTCCGAATGGATCGTAGCCATGCAAGATGAATTGAATGAATTTGAAAGAAATAAAGTATTGCATTTAGAACCCAAACCAAAACACAAAAAGGTAATTGGTCTAAAATGGGTATTTCGGAACAAATTAGATGAGCATAGAATAATTGTAAGAAACAAAGCAAGGCTCGTGGTCAAAGGGTACAATCAACAAGAAGGAATTGATTACACCAAGACATTTGCTCCGGTAGCAAGGTTAGAGGCTTTAGAATTTTAATTTCTTTTGCTGCATTCATGAACTTTAAATTATATCAAATGGATGTGAAATGTGCTTTCTTAAATAGTTTTCTTGATGAAGAAGTTTTTGTTGAACAACCCCCAGGCTTTGAAAATACCTCTTGTCTTGATCATGTCTACAAGCTTGATAAAGCTCTTTATGGCTTAAAACAAGCTCCTAGGCAATGGTATGAAAGAATATCAAAGTTCTTGATTGATAATAACTTTGTTAGAGGTAAAATCGACAAAACCTTATTCTTTAAGAATAGAGGTTCTGATATTTTAGTTGTTCAAATATATGTTGATGATATTATTTTTGGAGCTACCAATGAATTGCTGAGTAAAGAATTGGCTAACCTATGAGCACTGAATTTGAAATGAGTATGATGGGAGAAGTAAATTTCTTCCTTGGTTTGCAAATTAAACAAACTGCAGATGGAATCTTTATTCACCAACAAAAATATATAAAAGAACACCCTCTCTATTTATGAAGAAGCCCAGAAAACTAATTTCTTGGCTCAGAAAGTGACATTTCTCCATCTTCCCATAAAGTTTCTGCTTTCTTAAAACTTCAAAGATTAGTCTCAAGTGTTCCATGTGTTCCTCTAACTCCTTGCTGCAAATCAAAATGTCATCTAGATATACGACTACAAATTTTCCTAGATTAGGCCTAAGTATCTCATTTATTAGCCTCATAAAAGTGTTGGTGGAACTAGTAAGACCAAAAGGCAAAACAAGCCATTCATATAGGTCATACTTGGTTTTGAAGGCTGTTTTCCACTTATCTCCCTCTTTCATCCTAATTTGATGGTACCCACTTCTTAGGTCAATTTTACTAAACCATTGTGCACCTGTGAGCTCATCTAACATGTCATCTATTCTAGGTATAGGAAACCTATATTTAATGGTAATATTGTTCATACTCCTATCAATGCACATTCTCCAAGTTCCATCCTTCTTAGGTACTAAAAGAGTTGGTACAGCACAAGGACTAATGCTTTACCTCACATAGCCTTTAGCTAGCAGTTTATCAACCCGTCTTTGTAACTCTAAAGCCTCTTGTGGATTTTTCCTATATAATGGTTTATTGGGAATTTGCGAACCTGGTATTAAGTCTATTTGGTGTTCTATACCCCTAAGTGGGGGTAAACCTTCCAGTAATTCTTGCGGAAACACATCACTAGATTCTTCAAGTAGTTTTTTGATCTTACTATGGTGTTGAATTTGATCCTCACTAATTTCTTTAGTGAACAGAAACATGAGCCTCCTCTTAGTCTGTACTTCTCTGTTGCATTCCTTCTTGATTGTGATATAGTTTATCTTTTTCTGTTTTGTAGGGGTTAGGATAGTCTTATATGGGGGCAAAGGTAATAGATCCTTCAATCTAACTTTATGTTTGATAGTGTATACATTAGAAAATACGTTATGCAGTGAATGTCTATCATGTTGCCAAGGCCTCCCCAAAAGTTTGTGACAAGCGCTCATATCTAAGACGTCACAAAGGATTTTATCATGGTATGACCCTATTGTGAAATTGACTAAACATTATTTCTTAACAAATTCCTCAGCGTTGTTATCCAGCCATCTTAATTTACATGGGTTTGGGTGATCTTGTGTGATTAAATTTAGGTCTTGCACCAACTTTTGGATAACACAGTAGGTTTCACTAGCCCCATCAATGATGAGATCACAAACTTTGTCTTGTATCTTGCATTTAGTTTGGAAAATATTCTTCCTTTGATCTGACTTTTTTCCTTTTAGTGTAGCATGGAAATTTCTTCTTATAAGCAGGTTGTACCCTCCCTCTTCAAGGTATATTTGTTCACTTTCTTCCCCTTCTGATTGACTACTCTCTGTATACTCTGGTTTAGTTCTTTGTAAAGTACCTAGGCTAGTTAATATGTACAATCCCTCTGGTTCTTCTAGAGGTGTGGGTGGAAATATCACCTCTTCCTGTCCATTCTTTGCTACTAGCATGGCTCTAAGTCCCCCCTATTCTGGATTTCAGTCCACTCAAGAGTAGTGAAAGCCCTAGCATTAGGAAGTTCATTTCTATAATGCCCATGGCTATGACATTTGAAACACATCACATCTTTCATTAGTACATTTGGTCTTTCTTTTGTTTTGCTAAGGACTGTTGGATTTAGGGGTTTGTTATGTGTGCTGACAGTTGTAATAATGTTCCCAGTGTTGTTGTTGGGTGTGTTAGGCTTAGAAGGTGTGGGTCTAAAAGTTTGCACATAAGTGTTTTTCTTCTTGGAGTACTTCTCATAAGTCAAGGCACTACTACAAGCTGTCTCAAATGTCAAATGCTGCATCACTTCTAGTTTCTCCCTCAAGTCTTCCCTTAATCCCCCTATGAATTTACCTACCTTCATTTCTTTTGTTTCATTCACATCACATAAGACAGACAATCTTTCCCATTCCTGAATGTAATCAGCCACTGTCTTGCCCCCTTGTCTAAGTGTACTCCATCATACAAAAAGTGTTGTCTGTAAGATGAAGGAACATATTTTTTTCTAAGATGTTTCTTAAGTTTAGTCCATGTGTTAATCCTATCTCTATTTTCTCTTATCCTTTGTTTCTATACCCCTTCCAACCAAATAGCAACTAGCTTTGTGAGTTTGATCCTAGCTAGTTGGTATTGTTGTGCCTTAGGAGTTTCTTTGAGTTCAAAGTATCTCTCTATCCCAGCCTCCCATTCTAAATAATCTTCAGGATTATGAGATGTTCCCCCAAACTCAGCAATGTGAATCCTGAAAGTGTTATCCTCTATACTTCTCTCAACATTAGGCACTTGTTCTCCCCTCTCCTGATTGTTTAATTCTAGTCTTGCTACAGTTTGTGCAAGTTGTTGAGTGGCGTTGGCCATCTCAGTCAATCTCTCATCAGTATTCATAATGCAAACACTACAATATGATAAAAGAGTTTAGATCAAGAATTAACAGAAACAAATATTGGTCGCACAGGTGTAGTAAACCCTAATTTCTAGGGTTTGTTCCAAATATTAATTTGTTAATTAAGAATTTCGATAAGTTCCTGATCAATAGGGTTCAATTTGGGTAAAATCAATGTATCAACAATGTTCTCCACAATTTTGCATTAAAATCAGTTAAGAATTAAATATTATAAAATGCAACAAGAGTTTAGAATGATCAATGTTTTGTCAATGTCAAAAATCAGAAAAACAACAAAATTTGCACTGGAATGAAATCAGAAATCAGAAAGTTCAATCTCAGGATTAAGCACAAATTGTTACAAGATATAATTTGTAATGAAAAAGTGTATTTGCAAGTAATAAAGATTAAGTTCGTACCTGCTGTTGTAAATGTCAAACAAAACTTGCAATATACCTGATCTTTTATGAATTTCATTAGAATGAATATGTCACCTGTACTTTTGTGAGTTTTGTGCCTTTCACCTCGTGTCCCTTTTCTGCAGCCTGGCTTTGATTCCAAGTTGATGCGTGCACAATGCTAAGATCACCAAGAACCTAGCTAATTCTTCAAGAACAGCTTCAAGAACATTCTTGAAGTGTGAATCAGACAACCCTTCTGTACAAATGAGACAGAAGGTGGACAGAACAACCTCAATGAAGTGGTTTTGTGCCTTGGATGGAGACAAACTGGTCTTCACTCAACCAATTGGCCTCTTCCTCACACCTAGATTAAGATTCACTCTCTTAATCTTTGTGGAAGAAACTGAATAACATCTTTGTTTCACTCACAAAGAACACACCCAGGCTAGAAAATACTCCTGTACCTTCCCTTGAACAATTGACAAGCAATTACTCTAATTGTTATTGTGATTAAAATCTAAATCCTCTTCAAAAATAAATGAAGGCTCTTTATATAGGTCTTTAAAGAAATACAACGGCTAAAAATGTCCTAACAACCTTAACTACCTATTAATAGGCGCGTGCCAAACAATGCACAAGGAATAGCAAGTAAGACTACACTTAGTTTGTTGTTTTGTATCCTATTGTCAATAATGTCCTAACTCCTCTTGTACTTGGACCATGTATGGGTCTTGGATAAGAGTGGACGTTTTGTTGCTCCTGTCCATACCCTTGCTCTCCCCTAGGCCTAACATCAAGTCGTAGGAGTTCAGTAGATTCATTAATCCAATTGTAGTCATTAGTGATTGCCTTTGTTTGTGGCCCATTTGTAAATGGATCAGAAGCTCAACCAATTGCATTCAATTAAGACTCCCATCACATCAGATTTCAATGTTTTAGAATGGCTTTCATAGAAATCTTAGAGCACTTTAAGGATGGGTCCCCCTTTAGCAAGACATCACGTCCTTCCAGTACAAAGTTCAATACTTGTGATTGCCTATTGTGAAGATAAATTTCAATTTCTCAAGGACTGATCGGCCTTTTTTACTTTTGAATAATTTATGCAATCAGAGATTAAATTCAATTCAGAAGCACCTTTTTGCACAAGAGAGCGATAGGTATAGTAATGTCAATGAAAGCCTTAAACATTCACTACAATGGTGGATTACTCTTAGATTCTAATCCTCAATGAAACAACAAATTGAATTAGATTCTAAGTTGCTACCAACATCTAAAACCCAAACTAATAAGAATTTAAGCTTTTGAATTAGCAATTGATATTCAACAAGAGCCACAAGGAGAATTCCAAGCAATTCAAGTTCAAAATCAAATTAAATATGCACTAATAATAAACCAACAATCAAAGCATTAGTTAGATTATAAGAGACTTGCAACAAATTGAATAAGCTAATCCAATTTTACTCAATAATATGAAGTCAAACCATGATCTCCCTTGATACAAAATAAAGGTTTTTGAGAAATATAATAAAAAATTGGGGAAGATATTCCCAAAGCTTACTCATACTATCCTATTTATAGAGTAGAATAGAGGTAGAGATTACTTAACTTAGGAGGGAAAATGATGAATTAGGGAGGCTGTGACTGAAAAAGAAAGCTCCAACTTGCTCTGCACCATGTCCCTTTGCAAACAAGCAAACCCCAATGAAAAAGGAAAGTTGAAAAGCTGATTTTAATAAGTCGGGGCAGCAGGTCTGTCATGGGGGGCAGAGCTGGTCGGGTGTGGTTGCGCGGGGCGTGGAGAGCTAGGTGGGGTGCAGAGATGGTTATGTTCTGATGTTGATGTGCTGTTGTCGGATGCTGTTGCAGTGCTGCTGTGATACTGTTGCTGTGTCTGCTTGTCAAGGCAATGGCTGTATAGCTTTACTGCGGTCGAGGGGCTGCCTTAGTGATGGAGGACTACGATTATGGTGAAGATTCTGCTGTCAACGTGGGCTGCTGTGCTGCTGTCATTGTGCTGCTGTCGCTGCTGTGTTGTGCTGCTGTTGTCTTCAGCGATTTGCGAGGAGCTGAACAGCATCGTCTTGACGACGGCAGCTGTGTACCAAAGCTGCTGTGAAGGCTCTGTCAAAGCAATGGCTGGCGGCTTCGTGTAAGTTAATGGCTCGACGTTGCACCACATTTCACTTGATCAATTGGCAATTTACAACCCAAAGTTGCAACATCAAAACTTTTTACGTTATTTCGATGGCTGGGTTGGGGTTGATTTTCCATTTTTTTATTTTAAAATTAATTTCAATTTTTAAGAGGAAATAAAAAGAAGTCTTAGCAGTAGGCGTATCTAATAGATTAGGTTGGGTTGGATTTGGGTTCGGATCATATATAAACACGTCAGAAAACCCTTGATCCAAACCCAACCCATATAGTTAATTAAATCAACCCAATTAACCCTTTTATAACTTTTTTTTTCGTTTTAAGGTTTTTAACGTTAATTAAATCTAAATTTTTAAACTTTAATTTTAACTTTTTTTTGTTGTTTATTTTGTATTTACTATGAAAAATAAGAAAATATTAAATGAACTAAGTTTAGCTTACACTTATTGATTTAACTCGAAATTAACACATTAAATTAAACGGGTTATATAAGTTTTTTTCGGGTTTAAAATTTTGACCTGAACCTAACCCATTTAACAAACAAATCAGGTCAGGTTGACCCATTTAATTAATTAGGTCAAAAGTCTCAACCTAAATCCACTTATTTCGGGTTAGGTTCAGGTCGAATTAGTAAGTTGGGTCAACTTTTGCCATCCTTACCTAGTAGTTTATAGGTCATTTGTCACTTAAAATCAAATAGACCTCAAAGTTGAGATTTTCTAATACAATCTCAAAATATGGTTTCTTTATTCACAAATGACCTAAAGTTGTGAATTTTAAAATCAAATATTCCCTTAAAATATTGTACTCAACCCAACTTCTTTACGTTAATGTGAGATCAAATGTGAAGCTTATTGACATGAAGCTATGAGGCTAATCTAATCAGCAGATTTTGCTTATGATTCAGTGTTAAATATCTCTATTACCTTTAGGTCCTTTAATCTCTTGGTGAAATTTTGACAAGTTTTGAGTTTATAATGCTATTGCTTTGGAAATTATTGGATTTGTGTTCAATGATTTCTCGCTGATTTGGTTCTATTTCTTCTGGAAAATGACGATATGTTACAGCTTTGAGAGCAGCTGGAGGTGTGCAAAACATTTTGCAAGTTGAAAATGGAGGTGTATGCAATTTTTTATTCTCATTTCTCTTGTTTGAGATCTTGTTCATTTATGGATTGTAATAATCTCCCTATCATTCAATGTGCACTTTTCAATGTATTTAAAAATTAATTGACGAATGTTAACTTAAATAAGGAGTAACAAACATTTGAGCAACTAAATCTGTTGTTTGTGCTATGCAATATATTGTAAACAATCTTTTGTTAAAGCTCAGAAGCTGATCCTCTGAGCATAATCTTTAATTAGATATCGATATCGAAAGTGCTCTTTGAGGTTATTCAATATTATGTTTGAAAGTAGGGGCGGAATCAAGGCTACGTGATCAATGTCAATTTACACAAATGACAAGTCAGTAAGTTGGTGGAAATTTTCTTTTACTAAAACTTTAATAAGGCATCACTTAAATTTTGGGCAAAAAAATTGTACTACTTATTAAGGAATAATATCATATTGATATTATTCACTTCATCACGAGTATAATGAGCTACCTTTTGCTAATTGACAACTATAATCATCAATAATAAGGAATACTTCCATATCTCTTCATACATTACTCTAATTGTCAAATATAGTCAATTATGGAAATTATATTATGTTTATCTTTTCCTTAGTTAATTCTCTAAGTTTGGTGATCAACGTCCGAATAAGAGCTCCCTTCAATGTCATTATTGCCAAAAGTTTGGTCACTAAGAGGCAAATTGCTGCAATAAGGCAAAAAATGACCAAAAGCATGCCAATTTTGTAGAGAAAGTTGATGAAGAAAGTAAGCTATTTATGGCTTATTCTACAAGAAACAATGAATCAGATGGAGTATGGTTTGTATATAGTGGGTGCTCAAATCATATGACTGGAGATAAGTCCCTGTTCAAGGACCTCGATGAATCTCTCAAATCCGAAGTTCGACTTGGTGATAACAAGCTAGTTAAAGTTGAAGGCAAAGGCTCAATCGCTATCGTAACTCAGTCTGGTATTACTAAATTGCTTAATGATGTGCAAATTGTTCCTAGTTTAGCTCATAACTTGATAATACTTTGTTCCTGGTTGTGCATGGAGAGCATCCAAGTGCCTTAAGTTGGTGCATGTTGATTTGTGTCGTCCAATGAGTGTTGATTCCTTGGGTGGTATGTTGCCTCTCTTAGGTTTTGATGATGACTATACTTTATATAAACAAATGTATTTTAGAGATTGTATGCAGGTATCAATATCCGGTCTTGTTAAGAATCGTTGATAGTGCCTATGACTTAGTATATGAACGTGTACTAGTCAAAAGAATCCAATGAAGTTAGATAAGGTATATCGCTTGGGATGTCAAATGTAGACAGAAGCTCTAATGTTCCCATGTTTGATGATCTGACGTTACATGAAAATGAAGACAGTGCATTTTTCCCAGACTGGAGTCTGGAGAAGTTACGTTAGCTGGAATTTTTGTTAATTTTATTTTTCTGATTTTTTAGTTGATGTATTAGTTAAAATTAATTTGTTGCATTATTTAATAATTAAGTTATTTGGCAAAATCTTTTAAATCACTTTTAAAATAACCGTGTGATTTCTAAGAATGGAATATTTCTCTCCTTACTTTTCTTCTTAAAAATAGGCTTGTGTTTTGGATCTAATTAAGTGATAAACTACTTTATCAATTATTAGGAAAAAGAAACTATGGCTTATTACGTGAGAATAAAGCTTTCACCTATTTATTTTTATTAAGAGATTAACCGTGGGTTTTAAATCTTTAGATCTAAGATCCACTTGAATCTCCTTTTTATTAGGAATAAGGTAGTAATGGGTAGTTATTCCCTTTTCAATAGCTACTTAAATTTCTATAAATAGAGGACTTATTTATTCTTAAAATGTATGCGTATGCCTTGGAGAAATCATACGTGAGATTGATAAAAACAAGAAATATTGTTGTTCCAAAAGTTTGCCAATTAATTTATAATATTTTCTTGTGCAACTCTTTAATTTTATATTTAGAGAATTTATCCTTGTAAAGGGTTTTTGAGAGAATTCTTATAACTAGACTTGGGTAAGTCTAGGGGAGAATTAGAAAGCTTCGAGCGAAGCTAGAGAGTTAGAAAGCTTCGAGTGAAGCTAGAGAATTGGAGAAGCTTTGAGTGAAGCAAGAGAAAGAGAAAGAGAAGCTGGCCTAGTTAGAGAAGCTTCGAGTGAAGCAAGTTGTATTTGTTTTATGTAATTGTAACTAATTGCCTAAAACATATTGGAGAGTTTTGAAATCCCGAGGGGTCGTGGTTTTTCCTTCTATTTAGGCCTAGAAGGTTTCCCTGTAAAATTGTGTTGTCTCTTTACTTTTTCGCTTTAAGTTTAAGTTTTAATTCTTCAATCTAATTCCGCAAAAAACAGAGCTAAAATACTTAAACTTACAACAACAATTCACCCCCCCCCCCCCCACCCCCCCCCTCTTGTTGTAATTCATCATCTTTAACACTTTCTACATGGTAGTAAGTACTTCTTGATGTTTACGGATGATTATAGTCGCATGAGTTGGGTGTATTTCTTGAAATTTTAGTCCAAGACTTTTGACTATTTTAAGAAATTTAAGGCATATACAGAGAAGGAAAGTGGCTTTTCTATCAAGATGCTTCATTCTGATCGAGGAGGTGAATCTTTATCTGGCAAGTTTGAAGCCTTCTTTGAAACATATGGTATCCAAAGGGAGTTCACAACACCTTATACTTCGCAACAAAATGGAGTAGCAGAGCGAAAAAATCGTACGGTAGTGGAAATGGCTAGGATTATGATGGCTGAAACTAATCTTGAGAAAAGATTTTGGGCAGAAGTAGCATCTACGGAAGTATATCTTCTCAATACTTCTCCTACAAGATTTTTTATGCACATGACTCCATATGAAGCATGGAAGGGGAGAAAGCCTCAGGTAAGTCATTTACGCATTTTTGGTCGTATAACTTATGCTTTGGTCTCTAGTTATCATAAAAAATTGTTTGATAAATCTTTAAAATGCATTTTTTTTTGGGATATAGCACCGAGTCCAAAGCATATATAGTCCAATAAATGGTAAAGTAATCACTAGTAGAGATGTTAAAATTAATGTGGCCGAGCCTTGGAATTGGACTAACAATTGTGTTGATCAAGTGAGTGTACAACAACTTCCGTTTGAGGAAAATTCTGTCACTTCTCCACAAGCAAACTAAGACCTTCCATCACCTCCAAATACACATCAAAATTAAATTTCCACTCTAAATAGTCCCTCCACACCAAACTTTTATTTAAATTCCAACTCATCAAACTCACTATCTAGTAACTCCACTGAAACACTTCCCAAAAAATTTTATTCTATACAAGACATATATAGATCCTGTAACTTTGCCTTGTATGCCTCTGATCTTGCTTCATATAATGAAGCTGTTGAAAATGAGACTTGGCAAGCTGCTATGGCAGAAGAAATGTCTTTTATTGCAAAAAATGATACTTGGGAGTTAGTAGAGCTACCAGAAGGGAAAAATGTCATTGGCTTGAAGTGGGTATACCGGACAAAATACAATGCTGATGGAACGATTTAGAAGTACAAAGCTCACTTGGTTGCTAAAGGGTACTCACAACAACAAGGGCTGGATTTCGAAGAAACATTTTCTCCAGTTGCTCGCTTCGAAACAGTAAGAACCTTTCTTGCACTTGCTGCCCAATTTCAGTGGCATGTTTCTCAGTTCAATGTCAAGTCCTGTTTCCTTAATGGTGAGGTAAAAGAAGTCTATGTTGTTCAGCCTGAAGGTTACGTTATGAGTGGTGAAGAAAGCAAGGTTTATCGGCTCAAAAAGGCACAATATGGCCTTAAGCAAGCACCGAGAGCTTGGTACAGCAAGATTGACTCCTTCTTTATTGACAATGGCTTTGAAAGGAGTCCCAATGAGCCAACTCTTTATGTTAAGAAGCAAGGTAACTTTGATTTTCTTGTGGTTTGCCTTTATCTTGATGAAATAATATTTATGGGTTCTAATGAAGTTCTTGTGGAGGAGTTCAAAACATGCATGATGCGTAAGTTTGAGATGTCAGATTTGGGTTTATTACATTTTTTTCTTGGAGTTGAAGTGGTTCAATATGAAGAAGGAATTTTTATTTCCCTCCAGAAGTATGGAACTGATTAGTTAAAGAAGTTTAATATTATTAAATGTAAGCCATCACCTACTCTTATGAATGTTAATGAGATACTCATAAGTGAAGATGGTACTGGTTTAGCTGATGCAAGACATTATAGGAGTGTAGTTGGTGGTCTTATTTAGCTATCTCACACTAGACCTGATATATCATTCGCTGTAAATATGATTTTCAGGTTTATACACAACCCATCACTACAACATTATGGTGCGGCTAAGCGAATTTTGAGATATTGTGCTGGAACGGTTAATCATGGAATTTGGTATACAAAAAAGGAAGATTTTAGATTACTTGGTTATTCCGATACTGATTGGGCAGGCTATAAAGAGGATCGAAAGAGCACTTCTGGTCAAGTATTTTCTCTTTGTTTCGAAGCTATAACTTGGAGCTCAAAAAAGAAAGATGTAGTTGCTTTATCTTCATTTGAGGTAAAATATGTGTCTGTGACTGCAGCACTTTGTCAAGCAGTGTGGTTGAGGAAATTATTAAGTGATTTAAAGCAACATGAAGAGGATGCAACAACAATATTCTGTGACAACAAGGCTACCATATCTTTGACGAAAAACCCTATATTTCATAGCAGGACCAAACACATAGATATTCGCCATCATTTCATTCGTGACCTGGTAACAAAGAGCAAGATCATTCTGAAGTACTGCAACACAAATGCACAGGTTGCTGACATTCTTACAAGGGTACTACCCGAGCTAAACATCACTTCTTCAAGCTAAAAATGGGTGTTAGTGACTTTGAATCAAGAGGGGCTGTTAAATGATGATGATTCAAGTCAGTTAGTGATCAAGTTTTTAGGATCAGTTATTTGAATATGTTAGTTAATTGGAGTAATGGCTATTAAAGTGGGTCGTATTTTCTTATTTGTCTAAGTTAGTGGATGTTATGTTCTATATTTATGGGTCACGTAGTGAGTTAGTTATTTTTGTTTCTACATCTATTTAAAAGGGTATGTACTCATTTCTTTCATTGAAGTTTTAATATACAAAGTAGCTTTTTTTCTCTTTGTTCTAATTATTTGTAATTGTAGTTATTTCAACAGATTATCTTCCAACCTTGTCTCTCTTTTATCTCAAACTACCACATCCAAAGCATTATGGGATACACTTGCCAAAACATATGCTATCCTAGTCGGGGGCATATTAAACAACTACGAGAATAGCTTCACCGCATCTCTAAGGGAAATCGTTCTATCACGGAATTCATGCAAGCTATAAAAACATGTGTTGATAACTTGGCTGCATTTGGTAAGACAGTTGACCATGAAGATGTAATTGATTAAAATAAATTTTGGGCTTGATTCAGACAACAATTTTGTAGTAGAACCTATTAATGCACGAGATATCACCATTTCCTTTGAGGAACTTCATGAAAAGTTAATCAACAAGGAACTTGCTATTCAACAACTTCGTCAAGCACCAGAACAACCTGCTACTGCTTTTGCCCTTCAAACCAAAAATAATTCTCACTACAATAATAACCACCGCACAAATACTTAAGGTAACACACATAACTCATCCTATAAACAACCCAAACCTTTTTTAGGAAAGTGCCAATGGTGTCAAGAGCAAGGTCATGTTGTTGCACATTGTCCTACTTTTACCAAACGCTTCCCAAATGCTGCTCCACCCTCTCCTTTCACTCACCCATTCACTAAACCTCAAGCTAACACTTCTACTTTAGGAAATATGGAGTCTACTTCATCATGAATGCTTGATAGTGGTGCATCTCACCATGTCACCAATGATCTCAACAACCTATCTCTTCATGCTCTGTACGATGGTACCGATGAACTTCTCGTCGGAGATGGTATGGGTCTAAAAATATCACATATTGGATCTTTAAAATTATCAAATCTTATTCTTAATCATGTGCTTGTTGTTCCTGCCATAACCAAAAATATGATTTTTGTTGCACAATTATGCAAAGATAACCCTGTTTCTATCTTATTCTCATCAAATTTTTTTTCTATCAAGGAACACCTCACAGGTACTCCTCTCTTTCAAGGCCTAACTAAGCATGGTGTATATGACGTGATGTTTTCAACACCTCGTGCATATGCAATCACAACCAGCACTTCTATTCATTAGCATCACCGGCTTGGACATCCATCTAACAATATGTTTCGTCATATTGTCTCCAAAATTATTTAATGTCTCTAGCATATCCACTTTAGAATGTACTTCTTGTTGTTTGAATAAAAGTCATAAACTTTCTTTCTCTACATCTTCCATTGCGTCTAATGCTCCATTACAATACATTTTTACTAATGTTCGGACGTCACAAATATATTCTTATGATGGAAACAAGTATTATCTCATATTTGTGGATCATTTTTCAAAATACATATGGTTATATCCTATGAAAAAAAAGTCTGATACAAAACAGATTTTTATTCGGTTTAGTTGAAAAATATTTCCAACTCCCTCTCAAAGTTCTGTATTTAGACAATGGGGGTGAATTTGAAGGCCTAAAACCATACCTTTCTCTTGATGGTATCACACATCTCACCACACCCCCGCATACTCCTCAACATAATGGATATTCCATAAGACAACATAGACATATTGTAGAAACTAGTCTAACTCTTTTAACTCATGCTCACATGCCTTTAAAATATTGGACTCATGCTTGCACAACTGTTGCTTATTTAATAAACACATTACCAACTCGTACTCTTAAAAGTAATACTCCTTATTTTAAACTTTTTGACTCGCAACCAAACTATCAAAAACTTTGAAGTTTTGGATGTTTATGTTTTCCTTGGCTAAAACCTTATACAAGCCATAAACTTGAACTAAAGTCAAAACAATGCATATTCATCACCTACTCTACTAGCCAAACTGCATGTTACTGTCTAGTAGTATTCAGTGCACCTAGCAGGGGAAAGATCCTGAAGTTATGGTCCAACGAGGACGTTGTATTCCTAAGTTGGGGTGAGTGTAATACCCTAGATTTAGCTTGAAAAAGTATTGATAGACTACTCAAATCAAGAAGGTGCATCTTCTTTTCTATGGAGCCCATTTGCTAAGACTCCACAGTTAAGCGTGCTTGGTGGAGAGCAATCTTAGGTTGGGTGACCTCCTGAGAAGTTTCCCTGGTGCGCACGAGTGAGGCCAAAGTGCGCTGGAAAGACTTGTGTTGGTTTGTGAGGCTAGTCTACAGTCACCAAGAGTAGTCACCAGCGATCCGAGTGGCCAGGGTCTATCAATACTTTTTCAAGCTAAATCTAGGGTATTACACTCACCCCCACTTAGGAATACAACGTCCTTGTTGAACCATAACTTCAGGATCTTTCCCCTGCTAGGTGCACTGAATACTTTCAACCACGGTCGCAGGGTTGCTCTGATACCATTTGTAACACCCCGGCCCCTCGGACTGCTGGTGACAACTCATAGAGACTGTAGACTGGCCCCAAAAGCAACACAAGTCTTTCCAGCGCACTTTGGCTTCACTCGTGCGCACCTAGGAAAACTTCCCAAGAGGTCACCCATCCTAATATTGCTCTCCATCAAGCACGCTTAACTGTAGTGTTCTTAGCAAATGGGCTCCCTAGAAAAGAAGATGCACCTTGTTGATATGAGTAGTCTATCAATCCTTTTGCAAGCTAAATCTAGGGTATTACATATATATATATATATATATATATATATATATATATATATATATATATATATATATATATATATATATATATATATATATATATATATATATATATATATATATATATATATATATATATATATATATATATATATATATATATATATATATATATATATATATATATATATATATATATATATATATATATATATATATATATATATATATATATATATATATATATATATATATATATATATATATATATAAAACTACTTTTGGATGATGAAATGGCTGCTTTGATTCGCAATAAAACATGGGACCTTGTTCCTTCCTCTTCTTCTCAAAATGTAGTAGGGTGTAAATGGATTTTTAAAATCAAGCATGATCAGCATGGTCACATAATGCAGTACAAAGCTAGATTGGTGGCTAGATGCTTCCTACAACGTGAAGGCATTTAATATAAGGACACCTTTAGTCCTATTGTAAAACCTGCAACCATTCGTGTTGTTCTATATCTTGCAGTAAGCAATCAGTGGTCTATTTGACAGCTCGATATAAATAATACATTCTTGCAAGGAACTCTTACAGATGATGTGTACACAGTCTAACCACCAGGTTTTGTGGACCCGCAACACCCTAGCATGTTTGTAAGCTAAATAAGGCTTTATATGGAGATAAACAAGCCTGTTGAGCATGGCATTTGAAACTTAAACAACACTTACTTACTATTGGATTCAAAAATGCAGCAAGTGATTCCTCATTGTTCATATTTAATGAGAAAAACATACTTATGTATTTGCTTGTTTATGCCGACGACATACTCTTAACTGGAAATAATTTAATGACATTAAATAAATTTATTGCTAATCTTTCTACACGGTTTGAGCTTAAGGATCGAGGGTCTCTATCTTATTTCGTGGGAGTTGAAGTACTCTTTCATCCACAAGGACTTTTCTTAAGTCAAAAGCAATTTATTAATGATCTCCTTTGCAAAGCTAATATGGAGGAATGCAAACCAGTAGC
This sequence comes from Amaranthus tricolor, assembly GCF_026212465.1. Classification (NCBI taxonomy): domain Eukaryota; kingdom Viridiplantae; phylum Streptophyta; class Magnoliopsida; order Caryophyllales; family Amaranthaceae; genus Amaranthus; species Amaranthus tricolor. The sequence continues at coordinate 23,040,601 of NC_080056.1, read as the reverse complement.
CATCCCTATGGTCACAGATCCTCCACTAATCATTAATGGCACATATCTTCAAAACGCATCAGAATATCGTGCTATGATTGGAAGTCTTCAATACCTCAGTTTGACAAGACCTGATATATCCTTCTGATTGTAAGTTAATCACCAAGTTTTGGTGAGGTTTTGAATATTTCTGATTTTGTTTTAATTCAGTATTTTTCTCTTTTTTCCATTCAATACTGGTGATGGCAATATATACAAGTTATTCAAGGTAACTGCTCCTAATTTTTCTAGTAACTACTCCACTAACTATATGGTAACTATATGGAAGAAACTAACTGCTCCACTAAACCTAACTGCCCTATATGGAAGAAACTGAAATAACAGTTACACTCTAACACTCCCCCTCAAGTTGGGTCGTAGGGTCACCAACACCCAACTTGTATAAAACTTCTTCAAAAAACTGTGCTCCAACTGCCTTGGTAAGAACGTCTGCTAGTTGGTCCTTGGACTTAACATGCGGAAGCCTGATTATTTTAGCTTCTAACTTCTCCTTTATAAAATGCCTGTCTACTTCTACATGTTTGGTACGATCATGTTGAACGGGATTTTCTGAGATATTAATAGCCGCTTGATTATCGCAGTACAACTCGCAGCTCCTTTTAGGTGGGAATCCTAGTTCAGTTAACAACTTCCTCAGCCACAGGACTTCTGTGATTCCCTTTGCTACACCCCTAAACTCAGCTTCTGCGCTAGACATGGCCACTACTTTTTGTTTCTTGCTCCTCCATGTGACCAGGTTTCCTCCCACTAACGTAAAATAGCCTGATGTTGACTTCCTATCATCTCTATCTCCTGCCCAGTCAGCGTCTGTATATGCTACAAGGTCAAGGTGCCCATTCTTCTGATATAAGACTCCTTTTCCAGGGCATCCCTTGAGGTATCTGAGAATCCTGTAGACTGCATCCATGTGCTGAATCTGCGGTTTGTGCATGAACCGACTAGCTACTCCTACTGCATATGCAATATCAGGCCTAGTGTGAGCTAGATAAATTAACTTCCTCACCATGCGCTGATATTGCATTTGATCAGCCAGTTTTCCTCCTTCAATCATCTGGAGTCCATGGTTCACCATAATCGGTGTCTCGATTGGCTTGCAGTCCAGCATGCCTGTTTCAGCTAACAGGTCTAGAACATACTTCCTCTGAGATATGAAGATTCCCTTGTTTGATCTGAGGACTTCAATCCCTAAAAAGTATTTCAGTCTGCCAAGATCTTTCATCTCGAATTCTAGGAACAGCTTCTCCTTTAGATTGATTATTTCTTCTTTGTCATTCCCTGTAATGATCATATCATCCACATATATTATCAGGCATGTAATTCTCTCCCCTCTGCGTCTGAGAAATAGGGTGTGATCTGAGTTGCTTTGACGGTAACCAAATCTCTTCATGGCGGAGGTGAATCTTCCAAACCATGCTCTAGGTGATTGTTTCAACCCATATAGTGCTTTTCTCAACCTGCACCCCTCGTTGTCTGAGAATTCTGATGTAAACCCGGGTGGAGCTTCCATGTACACTTCCTCTTGCAGTTCTCCATGTAGAAACGCATTCTTCACGTCAAACTGATGGAGAGGCCAATCTAGATTTGCTGCAATGCTGAACAGAACTCGAACTGTATCAAGTTTAGCAACTGGAGAGAAGGTTTCTGAGTAATCAATTCCATATGTCTGCGTGTACCCTTTCGCCACCAGTCGAGCTTTGTACCTCTCAATAGTGCCATCTGACTTGTACTTGATCGTGAAAACCCATCTACATCCGACGACTTTCTTGTTGTTTGGCAAGACGCACTTCTCCCACGTACCATTCTTATTCAAAGCGTTAATTTCCTCCTCCAATGCCTTTCTCCAATGTGCAGACCTTAGGGCTTCTTCTACTGTAAGTGGGCTCTTGGCTGCATCCAAAGCTGCCTTAAAAGCTAAGGCATTCTACGACAAGTTTCCTGATCCAGATGACTTTTCAATGGGATATCTCGACCGTTGTGCTTCGTATTCAGGATCATATTTCCTTGGTGGAACCCCTCGAGTGGAGCGAGGAGGTAACATATACGAAGTATCATGACCCCTTGTTTCACTTGTATCTGCAGCAGCTGCCTCAGTCAAAGTATCAACATCCCCATCATCACTGTTGCCTGCATCAATTTCCTCGTTCGAAGCATCAATATCAACTATCACATTATCACTGTTAGTTCCTGCTGAAACAACTCGATCAAGAACTGTATGACTTACCTGATGGTCAGACAGGATTGGTGGTGGTATTGGAGTAGTGGATAGATCATCTTGGTGAGGTGACTCAGTAACATTGTCAACTTGATCTTTTGGGTGGAGGTCGGGCAACCACGGACCGACTAACCAGCTGAGATTATCATCCTCATGATATTTCTCCCCCTGACGGCGAAGATGGTAGTAGTATTCACTCTCTATGAACTCGCAATCCATTGTGGTATAGACCTTTCGAGTTGAGGGATCATAGCACCGATAACCCTTTTGATTTCGACCATATCCAATAAGAACACATTTCACTGCTCGTGGTTCAAATTTGTTTCGTACCCTTGCTGAACAATGAACAAAAACCGTGCACCCAAATGTACGAGGAGGCAGAATATGCGTAGAGGGAATAGGACAATGGGTTTGGAGGGTGGCTAGGGGTGTGTGATATTGAAGACTCTTTGTGGGAAGTCTATTGCTAAGATAATTGGCAGTAGCAATGGCTTCCGGCCAAAGGTAAGTGGGAACACGAGAGTCAAGCATAATAGCACGGGTCATCTCAAGTAATGTGCGGTTTTTCCGTTCTGCTACACCGTTTTGTTGGGGTGTGTTAGGACAAGATGTTTGATGTATTAAGCCTTTTTGTTTAAAGAATAAGTCCATGTTCGAATTGATATATTCTTTACCATTATCGGTGCGAAGCATGCGGGGCTGGGTTTGGAATTGGGTACAAACCATATTATAGAATTCAACAAACACATGGAAGACCTCAGATTTTTGTTTAAGGAAATAAATCCAACTCATGCGGGTACAATCATCAATAAATGTAACAAAGTATGAAAAACCATATAGTCCTATGACTGGGGCAGGGCCCCACACATCAGAATGAACAAGCATAAAGGGCACATCAACTTTATTCAAACTATTAGAATACGAATGTTTGTGACTTTTTGCAAGAATACATGTTTCACACTTAAACTCAGGTTTTAACCCGACAAATTCAGGGAAAAGTTTTTCTAAATACCCCACCGAAGGATGTCCAAGCCGTCGATGCCATAATTGTCTTTCCTCTAGCCCGCGAACAAGTGTCACTTTGCCTTTTGGAGTCTCCTCTTCCAAGTAGTACAATCCATTGCTCTCAATACCACGCCCAATGATTTTTCCTGTCTGAGCATCCTGCACAATACAACAACCGGGTTTCATGAGAACCGTACAATCAAGATCTCTTGTAAGTTGACTCACTGATAACAATTTATGTGACAGGCCTGGTACGAATAAACAATTTTTTAAAGTGAGGTTTTTTGTGAAAGAAATAGTTCCGGCTCCGCTCACTTTAATCCCTTCCCCATTCGCGGTTTTAATGACATCTTTCCTAGGTAGGTCATGGGTCAAAAAATCGGTCGGGTCAAAAGACATTGTATCGGTAGCACCGCAGTCAAAGATCCAGCCCTCTTTAAAACGAGATGAAGTATTAAGACAGGACGAAACGTTTAAAGGTAAAGGTGGGAATATAAGGTCAGAGGCACGTGAGGGAGCACGTGACCTCCAGCCCTTATTTAAGGACCCTTGGAGCAGCCCTTCACTCATACTTTCTCTGCAAAAAACTAATCCACCGTTTTCGCCATTGTTGATGCTTCTGGTACCTTCCGTACCTTCCTCTGTTGGTTCTGTTGGTTGTCTCCCTTCACCTTCCTTCATGGATTCATCTTTGTTCATGGATTCACGCTTCTCTATGCTCCATCCAAGGACTACTTTCCCGGTGCGGTGTTGATCGGAGATCTGGGTTTGTTTTTTTTCCCCTCTCTTCTTTGGATCCGGCCACCATTCCGGGTAGCCCACGAGTTTGAAGCACTCATTTCGTGTGTGCCTTGTACCTCCACAATAGGTGCATTTAAGGTGAGATTTGTCGTCCTCCCGCCGGTAAGTCCTCCCTTTTACTGCAAAAACCCCACCGGAGCCCGATGATTCTAGATCTGATGAGGGCTCTGGTTTCATGATTCCCCTCCTTAGCACTTCTCTTCTGATACTCGAATATGCTTCTTCTACTGTGGGAAGAGGATCCAATAATAATAGATCTCGCCTATCCTTATCAAAGGTCTGATGGATTCCGGCCAAAAATTGATATAATCTATTTTTTTGAATTAATTGATTATAAATAGTGATATCATCTGGATCTTTCATTGGATTTGGTTGTCTTCTATCGATTTCCTTCCACACCATTAGAAGCTTGCTGTAATATGCCTCGATAGTATCCGTGCCTTGCTGGATTTTATTTGCCTTGACTGTTAAATCGAAAATTTGCAGGCCATCTCTCCCACTACTGTAGAGAGTTTCAATCCCTTGCCACAGAGCTTTGGCTGTTGGGAAATCAAGATATTGATTCACTAGATCAGGATCTATATTCTCTAAAATCCATGAAATAACAATCGAGTCACTCTTGATCCATTGGCTGTACGCTGGGTCATTTGTGGGAGGGGGATCGTCAATGATGTGATTGAGACGATCTCGTCCACTAATGGCTAAGTGCATCAGCCTGGACCATTTCGTGTAATTTTGATTTGTTAATTTTTCTGAGATGGAGAGGGTATGGGTGTTGGTCACGGTGTTAGTGGGCTGTTGATTGGAGTTTAACTGATTAATCAGTTGCAACAATTGCCCCATTGTGACCGGCTGATCTGGTGTTATGACTGTTCTTGGTTCGTCTGCCATCTTTGTGTTAAAGGTTTGTTAATGGTAAATGATGAAGCTGCAAAAACGACTTAGAATCGTTGCCGCTCTGATACCATGATTGTAAGTTAATCACCAAGTTTTGGTGAGGTTTTGAATATTTCTGATTTTGTTTTAATTCAGTATTTTTCTCTTTTTTCCATTCAATACTGGTGATGGCAATATATACAAGTTATTCAAGGTAACTGCTCCTAATTTTTCTAGTAACTACTCCACTAACTATATGGTAACTATATGGAAGAAACTAACTGCTCCACTAAACCTAACTGCCCTATATGGAAGAAACTGAAATAACAGTTACACTCTAACACCTTCACCATCAACAAACTTGCTCAATATATGCAACATCCAACTGTAGAACACATGCAGGCAATTCACCGTCTACTTTGGATTTTGCGTGGTTCATCTCACATAGGTCTTCGTCTTCATTAAGACTCCTTTTTCGCTTCATGCGTACTCTGATTCTGATTGGGCTCGTGATAGAGATGATTATATCTCCACTACTGCTTACATTGTGTACGTTGGCCGAAATCCCATTAGCTGACTTCACGCAAACAAAAGACTCGAGCTAGATTCTCAACCGAAGCTGAATACCGATATGTTGCCTCCACTATAGCCGAACTTATTTGGATCTCTAACCTTCTTTATAAGTTAGGGCAACAACCTACTTTACAACCTGTTATCTACTGCGACAATCTTAATGCCATCTATGTTTGTGCAAACCCTGTTTTCCACTCAAAAATGAAACATCTTGGCCTTGACTACCATTTTGTTCACGAAAATGTGCAACAAGGAAAACTTCGTGTCTCATATATCTCCACAAATGATCAACTGGTCGATGCTCTTACAAAGCCACTTCCTCGTGTTCAACACGATCTGCTAACTCGCACAATTGGACTAACAACATGGCCGCCCATTTTGAGGGAGGGTATTAAGGAATAATATGATATTGATATTATTCACTTCATCACTGCCGCATATCGTGGAGTATAATTAGCTACCTTCTGCTAATTGACAACTATAATCATCAATAATAAGAAATACTTCCATATCTCTTCATACATTACTCTAATTGTCAAATGTAGTCAATTATGGAAATTATATTATGTTTATCTTTTCCTTAGTTAATTCTCTAAGTTAGGCTATTATCCTGTAAAATATTCTACTGTAGAATATTCCTGTTTAGTCTTAGTTTGTACATTATATGTAATCTTCTCTTGATTAATAAAATCACAACATTAAACCTATTCGATACTATAATGTGAGTTCGCTTGGTAGAATAGTTATCTTTTAGCCCATTGCTCTGCTGTTAAGCACACCTGTAACCCCCTTCTTATTATATTTTATAACTTTCGAAAAAAGTTAATAAAGAAATGATAATTTAAACAGTCAGTAAGCAGCAACTCCTCGCGAAAAATCATTTTCCTTCCTTCCTTCGTAGTTTCTTATAATAACATCCACACCCTCTATAGTCGATTTGTCTTTTCATGGTGATATCATGGCTTATTTACATTATAGACATCACTTTATTTTTTCCTGGATCAGCCCCTGTATGAAAGCACCATATCATTTGATAACCATTGAACCCAATCAAATGGGAAATTGAGCCTCAATTGTAGAGAAGGTAGATATGTAATGAAAAAGAAATATGTGAAGAATGTAATGTTAAGTGTTGTTGTTATTTGTTGTTTGATATAACCATATAAGAAGAGAAAAGAATGTGTTACTAGTGATAAATGGGAGCAAATAAAGTATGATGTCAATTACACTTATGTAATAGATTGAGTTAACACAATTTAACTCTAAACGACAAGTAAATTGATTAATTAATCCCTAACCTATACTAAAAAAAATTCTATACCAACACTTATCATTAGTTGTATGTTGCTAAAGCTAATTCAGAGAAGGGGTGGGGGTGAAATGAAGAGTTACCATACAAGAAATGCTCTAAGAAGAGTTTTTGTCGGACAAAATTTTTTAAACATTTTAAAAATGCAAGTCATTATCCTAGATGGTGGTTTGCTCTCAATATCTAATCGCAATCTGAAATAGCAATTTACTTGTAATTAGTGATGGCCACGGAGCGGGTTACCCGGAACCGAACCGGTCCCGAACCGCTTGAAACCGTCCCGGAACCGGAATCGTTCGCGACATGTTCTGAACCGGCCCGAACCGCGGAAACGTAAAATCGCCGGAAAAAAACTTCTTGAACCGGACCTAAGAACCGCGGGCCGGAACCGAACCGGTCCGGGTGAACCGGCCCAGCGGCTCTTTGGAACCATCCCAAAAAGAGCCGTTAACTAGCCGTTATGATTTTTACTATAAATACACATCACTTTCAATCATTTTCATTCACAACTCATCTCTTCTCCTACTCTCTCTACTTAATTACTTAATTACGCAATTATTCTCTTAATTACATAATTAGTCTTTTGATTATTTCTTAATTTAGTTAATTACATAATTAGTCTATTATTTATTTATTTATTTCTTAATTCCATTATTATTTCAATATCATCATGTCTTCTTTTTTGAAAAAAATCTTTAAAAAAGTTACTAAAGTGGCAAAATCAGTAGGAGGTTCTAGCTCCAAAAGAAAGGCCACTTCAACTCCGTCGATATCAACAACACCTTCTGTTAATAATTATAATTATGAACCAAATTATCCAGAAGGGTACGACCAAAAATTACACGATTATGCAGAAGAAGTGAAAAGAGAAATACAAATTGATGAAGAAAAAGAACAAGAAGAGGAACCAACGACCCCTATTAGGATACATAGATCTCGACAATCATCAACAAGATCACATGAAGAACATCTACAACAACAACAACAATGACAAGCTCGTGGTAAACGAGTCAATTTCCAAACTATCGGTTAGTTTTATAATTTTATTCTTCAAATTGATTAAATTTTAATTTATTATTTATTTATATATTGTGGTATTTGAGTATGTCTTTATATTTAAATTTAAATGCAGATGAACTAGTAAGACAACCTTTTCCGGCAATGCCACCTCCTAGTGGTAGAGTTGTTTCACATGTGTGGTTGTTTTTTACAAAAGAACCAACCAACAATCCAAAAGTCAAGGAGTAAATCCCTTAGTTTCATACAATTTCACCAGAGGTAAATACTTTTTATGGTTTTTATAAATACATGATATTCATATTTTATAAATCAAGAATGTATTAAAAATTCATTTATTGTGTTTTATGAATACGTGTTAGGTGGTGGTACGAGATCTTTTAACAAACATTTGGCAAAGAAGCATGGAATCACAAAAGAAACTCATGCAGCAGGTGGCAGCGGGACCACAAGTGGAAGCCGACAGTGGGACATTCCCACGATTTATTAAAAAAAGCGATTGCTTATCGTCCAGTTATAACACAACTTTATAGTGAGTGTATAGATAGCTATATAAGTGATGACACATGGGAACTAGCTATAGGTGTACAGAAAATATTAGAAGCGTATGACCGCGTAACTAAGATTTTTTCATATTTACGAACCAAAAGTCCTCTTAGTAATAAGTGAATGTATTACTATTTTTTATCATCTTCTTAAACATTCGCATGATGATACTAACACATATTTAAAGCCGATTCTTGCAGATATGATGGACAAGTGGAAGACATATTTTACTGATTTTCCTTTTATTTACGGAATTGTGACAATTTTAGACCCTTGTTTTAAGACAGAAGTCCTTACTAAAGTAATTGGATTTTACTACCAATCATTAGCTTGCCCGCCTAGTGATGTACATAATTATGTTGGAACTTGTAAAAAAATTTTAGCAGAACTTTATGATTACTATGCTAGTGTATATAACCCAAGTCGCGATACGTCTAGGAGTGCTAGCGTCTCGGCACGTCCCTCTTATTATAATTCCGTAATAGCTAACATAATAAGCCAAGATGATAGTTTTGTAGAATCATCTTCTTCTTCACCCTTCACTTCATATTTAGAATTAGATAATTATCTTAAACATCACTTTGAAATTGACCAAGGTATATTTTAGAATGGTGAAAAGAAAAATCAATAAAATTTCCCATATTATCAAGAATTGCAAAGGATATCCTTGCAATTCCCGCTTCTACGATTGCGTCGGAGTCTTCTTTTAGTGCAGGTAGAAGAGTTTTAGACGAAAAGAGATCTTGTCTTGCTCCACATAGTATTCAAATATGTGTTTGCAAGAAAGATTGGGATCAAGCGGAGCATCGAACACAAGGACTAAAGAACGATGATGATCAAGGCGATGATGATGATCCTTGGATGATGATGGATACATCTGCATCATCGTCAGGAGGAGAGTCGGCGGAAGCATCTAACCAACCAGATGATGATGACGAAGACGAATAGGATCAATCGGACAACGATCAATCAACATTCAACAACTACAAATAAAAGGTATGACAAAGAACTACGTGGGCTTTGATTCCTTCGGGATACGTAAGTAGCTTAGTATTCCTTCGGGTACTAGGTTCAAGTCCATTTTCTCCCTCTTTTTTTATTAATCATTTTTATTGTATCTTATTAATTATATTTTTTTTTCATTCTTTTTAGTAAATATTTTAATAACGATGACAAGCAATGAATTTCACTAATAATCTAGTAATCATCAAAGGCACGTCCGCATTATTATAGTATTTTTATATTATATTTAAAGAAATAATAAAAATGGAACCGATAGTCCGACCCGCCCGACCCGCGAATTGGAACCGTCGGAACCGCCTCATGAACCGCTCGGAACCGGAACGTTCGAATCAGGTTCCAAATGGAACCGGAACCGGATGGAACTGGAACGGAACCGGCCCAACCTGGACCGTGGCCATCACTACTTGTAATATGGTGAGGAATAATCAAAAAATAAATCAAAAAAATTTATAATTTCTAATAACAATAGCAACAATAAGCGCAATAGCTATAGAAATAGCGATAACAATAACAATAACCATAACTATAACAATAGAAATAACATTAACAATAACAATCACAGTCACAATAGAAATAACATTAACAATAACAATCACAATCAAAATAGAAATAACAATAACAATATCAATAACAATACAATGACAATAACAATAATAATAACAATAACAATGCGAATACCAATAGCGATAGCGATACCAGTAGCAATAGTGAAAGCAATAACAATATCAATAGCACTAGCAATATCAATAGCAAAAGCAATATAAATAGCAATAATGATAGCGATACTGATACTGGTTGCGGTTGCAGTGGCGGCAGCGGTAGCAGTAACAATAACAATAAAAATAACAATAACAAGAATAATAACAATAACAATAACAATAATAATTTCAATTACAATAGAAATAACAATAAGAGCAATGGCAATGGCAATGGCTATAGTTGTGGAGGTGGCGGTGGCGGTTGCGGTCAAAGAACCACCACCTACTCTACCCCCATCCACCACCACCACCACCCAACCCCTTTACCAAATGACATTATCCCTTTTTTTATTTCTAAATGAGAATTTATAATCATCATTAAAATAATAACATTCTTAAACTTGGCATTCAAATAAAATGATTTGCAACTAAAATCAATGATCTAACACATTTCATTGAAACTCACTTCATAACTCTTACAAGTGAAGAAGTTATCTCTTACTTTCATCTTATTCATTCTAAACATAGTCCAAGATAAAAGCAATCTTTCTTCTCTTTTCTCTGTAGTACCTGTAGCTATCAAATTATATTCCTCACTAAACAACTCCAAACTATTCACAACTTTAATTTACAAGCTTTCTCAAACCTAAAAATTAGAAACTCAACTAAAACCTCAACTAAATCGGCTAATTTAAACGAGTTACAACAACAAAGATTAGTCAATAATATTCAAAATCAATTCCAAAAAATTGAAAGTTTGAAAAAAATCAGACAGAATACCAATTATTATTGAGAATGTCATTACTATCGCAATTTGATTTTTAGAGGCAAATAAAAAAAATTGATAAGAAATTGAATTTCATTTACAATATTATCTCTACAAAATTTAAAAGTAACCAATATTCTAAATTCAAAATCAAATGGAGGTGTTGCATAGGAGTGATGATGAAGTTGCTAAGAGAGAGTAGATGGAAAGAAGTCCAAGATAAAGTTCATAGAGGGGTGAGAGTTAAATTTTCTTTTTTTTTTGTTTTTTGCTTTTTAGTTTTTAAATAAAATTATAACATCCATTTAGGACATTATATGTGGAATTTCAATTAAATGAGATGGAGTAACTTGCTATTCTAGGAATCATTAACTAAAGATCTTTCGTTGCAAATAGGAGCAAAGGGTTGGACCTTTGTAGAATAAACGTAAGGTTAGCCCGCTATCGGTATCGATATCGTTATCGTTATCGTTATCGTTATCGCTATTGCTATTGATATTGCTATTACTAGTGCTATTGATATTGTTATTACTCTCACTATTGCTCTTGCAATCGCTATTGCTATTGGTATCGCTATCGCTATCGGTATTGGTATTGTTATTGTTATTGTTATTTCTATTGTTATTGTTATTGTTATTGGTATTTCTATTGTTATTGTTATTGTTGCTGTTATTTCTATTGTTATTTTCATTGCTATTGTTATTGTTATTGTTATCGCTATTTCTATTGCTATTGCGCTTATTATTGCTATTGTTATAAGAAATTATAAATTTATTTGATTTACTAGTTGTGGGGCCGCGTGCTACGCACGTGTAGGGCTGAACAGAGTTTGGTCTAAACCGTAAACCAAACCGGACCAAACCGTAAACCAAACCGGACCAAACCGTAATTTAAATATTTGGTCTGGTCTACGGTCTAAATGGTCTGGTCCGGTTTTTTTTAACTAAAAAAAACGGTTTCCGGTCCAGTCCCGGTTTTAAAATTTTCAGACCAAACCGGACCGGAAAACCGTAATAAATTTTAGTTTGTTGAAAACCGTAAACCGTAGACCGGAACCCGTAATTTCCATTTTATTTAAAATTTTAAATGTTACTATTATAACATTATGAATCAACAGAAGCTCTGAGCCTCTGATTTTGAAGCTCTCCCTCCCCTCGATCCCTTCTCCAGTTCTCCTTCTCCCTCGTTCCTTCTCGTTCTCCCTCGATCCCTTCTCCTTCTCCCTCGATTCCTTCTCCTTCTCCCTCGATTTAAGTAAGTGTCCTAGATTTTCACTCAATAACAAATCAAATGCTACTCAAACACAATTGAGTTTTCAATCAAGTGTTAATGAACAAGGGGAACAAGAAGCTCACATAAAGAGTTGGATGTTTAACTATGAGGCTTGTAAGAAAGGCTTAGCGTTCATGATAATTGTTGATGAACTTCCCTTTAGATTTGTTGAAGGCCAGGGGTTTAGGTACTTTTGCTCACAGATCCAAAATAAGTTTGTGGTTCCTTCTAGAATGATTGTTGCTAGAGATTGTTACGAGATGTTTTTGGATGAAAGGTTGACACTAAAATCTTTTTTAAAAACTAATTGTAGGAGAGTATGTCTTACTACTGACATATGGACTTCAATTCAATAAATTAATTATATGTGTTTAACTGCTCATTTTATTGATAATGATTGGAAGTTAAATAAAAGAATCTTAAACTTTTGTCCAATATCAAGTCATAAAGGTCAGGCCATTGGAAAGGCAATTGAGAAAATGTTTTCTTGCTTGGGGTCTTGAAAATGTGATAACCATTACTGTTGACAATGCTAGTTCTAATGACACTGCAATTGCTTATTTAAAAACAAGAGTCAAAACGTGGGGAACTAGTGTGTTGAATGGAGAATATTTGCATGTAAGATGTATTGCTCATATCATGAACTTAGTGGTTAATGATGGTCTTAAATTAGTTACTGATGTTGTTTGTCGAGTTCGAGGTGCTTTTAAATTTATTTTATCTTCTCCATCTAGAATTGAAAAGTTTTATAAGTGTGTTTCGGATGAGAAGATTCCATTAAAAAACATGTTGTCTCTTGATGTGGTCACACGGTGGAACTCAACTTATTTGATGTTAAGCATTGCTTTGAGGTTTATATTGGCATTTGAGAGGTATGATGGGGAAGATCCAAATTTTCATGAGCATCTTCTAGATCCCCATGGTTATGGGAATGGTTTAGGAAAGCCTACTACTAATGATTGTGACCAAGTGAAGAAATTAGTTCAATTATTAGAAGTGTTTTATAATTTAATTTTGCGTGTGTCTGGTTCACAATATGTTACTTGTAATGTTTGTTTTGATGATATAACTGATGTTGATTGTTTGCCAAAAAGAATAGTGTGAAAGTCCTGATTATGAGTTTAAGGAAATGGCAAAGAGAATGAAAGAGAAGTGTGATAAGTATTGAGGGGATCCTAAAAAACTAAATGTTATGCTATATATTGCTGCTGTACTTGATCCTACATATAAATGGGAAACTGTGGAAGTTGTGATAAGACAAATGTACACAAAAGATAATGATGCTTCTGTTGTTTGTATGCGGGTAAAGAATGTCCTTTATGATTTATATGATGAATACAAAGACTTTCATTCCACATCCGCAACAACGAACCAAAGTGATGGTGCTTCAAGTTTTAGCAAAGATGTTGATGTAGGATCACCAACATCTAGTTCTCCTGAGCTATCCAAGATTCATATAATGATACATCAAAGGGAAGACGCTCAAATTCAAGGTCCAAAACTGAAGTCCTTTAATTTCGTAGTCATAAACTAAGTCTTCTTTTTTGGGTCGTATTATTATTTAAGTCTTTTATTTTATTTCGAATATTTGAGTCTTTTTGTTTTCTTTAACAATAAAAAGTCTTAGAGATGATTAAGCCAGGTTTAGGATCAAGCTTAATCATGTCTCATGTTTAGTTAGTTGAGTTGTAATTTTCTTTTAAGTCTAGTATTTATTTTTGGCTCAAATGGGTTCGAAATTTACAAACCGTGCGAAGCAAGAATCGAAACAAAGCATTCAGCCACAAAATCAATAAAATGGCTGAAAATGATCAAGGATATATGAAGATTATTGAAGGACATTTGAAAATCAATTCAAATCAAGCGAATCACTTGATTTCCAAATATCCTCTAGATAAAAAAATATAGTTGTTGGAGACTTGCTTTTATCCACTAGATTTAAAAATATAGCTGTTGGGAGCTTGCAAGTTCTAATCTTTGGTAGCTGAATGCTTTAGTATAAATAGGCTACTTGCTCTCTTGTAATTCATTCACTTCCATTACATCTTTGATACAAAGAACCTTTGAGCATTTCTTGTTCTTTCTTTGCAATTTAATTTTAACTTGGAGTAGTTGAAAGTAAGTTGAAGTTCCTTGGCTTTTCATTCTTTTGGCTAAAGATTGAATGTGTTCTTAGGAGCCCATAGCTTAAATTTCGTGGTGAATTCTGTATCGAAATTAAATCTTTTGTTCAGCCATTTTTAAGTTGTTCAATCAACATATCTTTCTTAATTTTCCTTGTTTCGAACCACAAAAAAATCACAAAACATTTCCATTACAATAAAAACTAATCAGCCCTATTTATTGAATTCGAAACTTCAAAATACGAACGTGTGTTTATAGTTTGGTTCTTGTTTAATACATAGCCAACCTATATCATCTTGGTATCAGAGCCAAGGCTACGCTCCGAGCCTTAATTTCATTCATTCACAAAGCAAAACACCATGTCTCAAAGTGGTGAAGGAGAAACAAGTGATTTGAGCAGAATTGTTGAAGAGAAAAATGCCACCATTAAATACCTACAAGCCCAACTTAAAGAGTTTCTAGACCTAAAACGCACCTTAAGGGAAGGTGGGGATTATGAGTCTGAAAGTCCTAAAGTTAATAGGCAAACAAGCTGTGGAGATGATCTTAGAGTGGACATTCCAGAATTTGAAGGAAGATTAGATGGAGATGAGTTCCTTGAATGGGTAAGAACCGTTGAAAGATTATTTGATTACAAGAATACGGATGAAGAAAAGAAGGTAAAGATAGTAGCATTAAAATTGCGCAAATATGCTTCTACTTGGTGGGCTAGCAAATGTGCAAAACGAGAAAGAGAAGGTAAAGACAAGATTAGATCATGGGAAAAGATGAAGAGGCAAATGAAGGAAAAGTTTCTGCCTTCATACTACATACAAGAGAATTTCACCAAACTTCAACATCTACAACAAGATGGCAGGAGTGTAGAAGAATATGGTCGAGAATTTGAAACCATGATCATTAGATGCGACCTTAAGGAGGATGATCACCAAACCTTGGTAAGATTTTTAAATGGTTTAGATTCAAAAATCAGAAGCATTGTTGAATTACAACTTTATGCTTGCTTTGATGATTTAATTAACCTTGCACATAAAGTGGATAAACAACAAAGAACTAAAATGAAGGAAACCTCACGTTTCACTTCAGCAAGAACTACCAATTTCAATTCCTACCAAAAGAACACTCCCCATTCCTATTCTAAAGCCCATTCACAAGATTCAAAAGCTTTGCAAAACAATAATTCAAAGCAGCCCCTAAGCATGCCCAATACACCCAAACCAAACACCAATTCATTCACACCTAGGAGATGTTTTAAGTGTCAAGGTTTAGGACATATTTCTTCCGAATGCCCAAACCGAAAAATGGTGAACTTGGTTGAATTTGATGATCATCAAGAGGAAAACGAGGATTATTTCTGTGACAATGCTGAACTTGATGAGGAAATGATATATCCGGATGAAGGAGAATTATTGGTTATGCAAAGAGCTCTTAGTGGGGTCGAAGCCAAAGATCCAAACCCACAAAGGGAAGCAATATACCACACAAAATGTACGGTTAAAGGTAAGATATGTTCGCTTATCATTGATGGAGGAAGTTTCACTAATGTCGCTTCAAAGAATATAGTGGACAAGCTTAATCTCACCGCCACTCCACACCCCGAGCCATACATGATTCAATGGTTGAATCAAAACAAAGGTATTCCTGTAAACTCTCAAGTTTTGCTTTCATTTTCCATTGGTAATAGTTATAAGGAGAGTCTTTTATGTGATGTTATACCTATGGATGCATGTCATGTTTTCTTAGGTAGGCCATGGCAGTATGATAGGAAAGTTATGCATGATGGTTTTAAAAACACACATACTTTTGTTTTAAATAACAAAAAGATAACTTTAGCACCATATGCCCCTAATGCTAATTCTAAATTGCAAGAAACTTTAACTAATTTTCATTCTTTAATTCCTATACTTAAAAGTGAACAACATGAATTTGTGGAACGAAAAGAATTGTTATTGCTACATGATGAAACTGAATCTGTTTTGCATGATCACCCTTTGATTGAACCTTTGCTTGATGAATTTGCATATGTTTTTCCTAATGAAATACCAAATGGACTTCCACCTAAAAGGGACATACAACATAAAATTGATTTCATTCCCGGTTCCTCATTGCCTAACAAACTAGCCTATAGGACTAATCCTAAGGAAACCGAAGAAATTAGGAGACAAGTTGATGATTTGTTAGCTAAAGGTTTGATTAGAGAATCCATAAGTCCTTGTGTCGTTCCTACTTTATTTGTGCCTAAAAAGAATGGAGAAATGAGGATGTGTGTGGATAGTAGAGCCATCAATAGAATCACTATCAAGTATAGATTTCTCATACCTAGACTTCATGATTTGTTAGATGATCTATATGGTTCTAAAGTTTTCTCTAAGATTGACCTTAGGAGTGGATATCACCAAGTTAGAATCCATGTGGGGGATGAGTGGAAAATCACATTTAAGACTAAGGAAGGACTTTATGAATGGTTAGTTATGCCCTTTTGTTTATCTAATGCACCTTCTACCTTTATGAGACTTGTTGACCTCTTAGGTTTTGATGATGACTTCACTTCTAAATAAACAAACATGTTTTAGAGATTGTTTTGTAGGTGAATATCCGATTTTGTTAATCGTTGATGAAGCCTATGACTTGGTTCGTGGAAGTTGTACATGTCTCAAATATACAAGAAGTTGGGCAATTGCTTTAGAAGTCAGTTTAATGTTCCTAGAGTTAAAGTCCTGACGGAAATTTGTAGATGGTGACAGTGCGTTGTTCCTCACGATACAGGTCTGAAGAAGACATTGACTGGAAGTTACGAAAATTACGTTTTTTGTTTTTGGTTAATGTAAAAGGTTAAAAGTTTAATTGGTTGCTTAATTAAATTAATTTATTAATTGGCAAAAATTTTTTTAAACGCCTAAAAATATGGAGAAGACTTATTCCTCACTTTGAATTAGTCTCCTATAAATGCGGACACCCAAGAGATTTATTCTCTACTTTGAACAAGTCTCCTATAATTTAGGATCTTCCTAGTGACTCATGTACTATTAACCGTACAAGAGAACCGCAGTCATTTTCCACTTCTACTTTCAATTACTTCCCAATTTTCTTTGGGAGCAATAAGTAAATGGAAGTCATGGGGTGAGTGCACTACATGGAAATCGTCGGTTGAGTGCACTGATGGCTGTTCCCTTTATAAACGAGGGAAGCTACGCTTAAGCGGAGTATCCATCTTAGAGTGTCCTTAAGGTGAGATCAAAATAAGAAAAATATTCAAAGTTATTTTAATGCCAATTAATTCATTATATTTTTCTTGAGCAACTACTTAATTTTAATCTTCTTAAGGATTGGCCTTGTAAGGGTAATTGAGTGTTTTTATTGTAACTAGACTTAAGGGAAGTCTAGGGGAATAGAGAAGCTTCAAGAGAAGCGTGAGAAGAGAAAGAGAAGGAGAAAAGAAGAGAAGAGAAATAGGCCTAGAGTAGAGAAGCTTCAAGTGAAGCATATTTGTTTTATGTAATTGTAATTGATTTTCTAAAACATAGTGAGAATTTTGAAATCCCGGGGGTCGTGGTTTTTCCTTCTTATTAGGCCAAGAAGGTTTCCACGTAAAATCTTTGTCTCCTTTTATTATTTTTCTTTTCGTTTTTGAGTATAAGTTTTGTTCTTTTCTTGATGCAATTCCGCAAAAATTAGAGGCAAAAATCTTAAACCTAATACACAACAATTCACCCCCCCCCTCTTGTTGCATTCGATTATCTATTAGCATTCCTACAATTGGTATCAGAGCCCTGTTCCTCTTTTAATCAGGAAACCCTGAAAGCAGTATCCTGTTCCCTGGCAAGATGTTGAAGATGAAGGAACGCATGAAAGAAGGGTACTCCACGCAAAGGCCACCCATGTTTGATGGGAAATTCTATACGTACTGGAAAAATAGAATGGAAATCTTCATAAAGGCCGAAAATTACCAAGTATGGAGAGTTATTGAAATTGGAGATTTTGAGGTGACGACCATAAACTCCAACAGCGAAACTTTTCCAAAACCAATCACTGAATACGAGAAAGAAGATTTTCAAAAGATGCAGATGAACGCTCTTGCTATTAAATTACTTCACTGTGGACTTGGTCCTAATGAGCACAATCGTATTATGGGTTGTAAAACTGCCAAGCAGATTTGGGACCTGCTAGAAGTTACCCATGAAGGTACTAGTGAAGTGAAGCGATCCAAGATTGACCTGCTGATGTCCAAATATGAAAGATTCGTCATGGAACCTAGGGAGAACATTCAAGAGATGTTCACTAGGTTCACAAATATCACGAATGAATTAGTCTCTCTTGGTAAGATCATTCCCGTTGATGAACAAGTCAGGAAAGTACTTAGAAGTCTTCCTCAAGACGAACGCTGGAGAGCTAAGGTCACAGCCATTCAGGAATCGAAAGATTTCACCAAGTTTAATTTGGAAGAGTTGGCTGGTTCCCTCATGACTCACGAATTGCATTTGGGAACAGCCGATAGTTCCCGAAATAAAGGACTGGCTTTAGCAGCAAATGATCATGAAGAATCAGACACGGATGATGAAGAGACTGCTATGGTGGCAAGAAAATTTTAAAAATTCTTCAGGAACAGCAGATATGGAAATCAAAGAAACAACAAAGAAAAGGGAACTGCTAACTTGAAGACAAATTTTGAATGCCACAATTGCGGGAGCACTGATCACTTCATCAAGGATTTCCCTCAATGGAAGAATGAAAAGGGCAAGGGAAAAGCAAGAGAAGGTGGAAGACAATATAAGAAGGGAAACTTCAAAACTGACTTTCGAAAGGCAATGATTGTAGCTTGGGGTGATACTGAAAGCGAGGCTGAAACAGAAGCTCCAGTGGAAGAAGAAACTGCAAATCTGTGCCTCAAGGCATCTCATCACAGCAAGGATGAAGAGTTCAAAGAAAAAGAGGTAATGTCTAGTAGCTCACTCCCTAAAAATCCATCTAATCTCAGTAAGAATAAATTAATTAACTTGCTCTTGGAGACACAAGAGAAATTAGATAAACAGAATACCAAGTGTCTCCAAATCGAGAAAGACCTTAACTCAAGCAAGGATTATGTGTCTTATCTAAATTCATTTAGGATAGATGTACAAAGCAGATTTTTCAATTTGCTAGATCAAAATGTTTTTTTGAAAGAAATAATGAAAAATTGAAGCAGGAATTTATTATTCTTAATATTGAAAAGAATCAAAACAAATTGCTAAGATTAAAATGGCATGTAAATGATATATCCACTCATGTGTTTAACACTGAATTTCAAAAGTGGAAATTAAAAATAGAATCCTGTGAAAAAGAGAATGAATATCTTAAAGATAAATTGAACTTAAAAGGAAAAGGGAAAATCAATGAAATTCCCAAATGGATTCTAGATGCTAAAACAAAGAGTAAAGAAGGTCTAGGTTATGTTAAAAATAATAAAAAGAAAAAGGTCTATGTTGATCTCCCTAGTAGTAAAATCTGTTCCTTTTGTGGTAAAATTGGACACCTAAAACATCAATGTATAAAGAGGGAACAGCATACCAAAGCAAATAAAAATTATGTCGAACGCATATGGATTAAGAAATGTGATTCAAGTATTGTCGACAAGGAACCCAAGGATGAATGGGTTCATGAACCTAACCATTAAGTTCTTTTGCAGGTTCAAGTGAGGGGGAACAACTCATGGTATCTCGAAAGTGGGTATTCCAAGCATATGACGGGTGACAAATCTAAATTTCTTTCACTTGAAGCCTATGATGGGGGAACAGTAACCTTCGGCGACAACATAAAGGGTGAGATAATTGCCAAAGGAAAGGTTGGAAGGTCAAGTTCCCATGCCATTGATAACGTATTCTTAGTCGAGAATTTTAAACACAATTTGTTAAGTATTTCTCAATTTTGTGACAAAGGTAACTCTGTTAAGTTTACTTCTGAACGATGCATAATTTCTAGGAACAACACAGGAGACCCTGTGCTTGAGGGAATCAGAAAAGGGAACACTTATGTAGTGGACCTGGACACTGTTCCCAAAACCAGTCTAAAGTGTTTAAGTGTCATAGAAGAAGACCCACTACTTTGGCATAAGCGACTAGGTCATGCTAGTTATTCATTGATTAATGCATTAAGATCAAAAGACCTAGTTAGATGACTACCAACTATAAAATTTCTTAAGGAAGAAATTTGTGATCCTTGTGCAAAAGGAAAACAAGTGAGGTCATCCTTTAAATCAAAGAATTTGGTGACTACCACTAGACCGTTAGAATTAATTCATATGGATTTATGTGGACCTATGAGAACACAAAGCCGTAGTGGCAAAAGGTATGTGTTTGTTGTTGTTGATGATTATAGTAGATTCACTTGGACATTATTTTTGGTAAGCAAAGATGAAGCTTTTGATGAGTTTGTTTCTTTTGCTAATAAAATACAAAAATCTACCAATAATCAAATTGTTCACATAAGGTCTGATCATGGGAAAGATTTTGAAAATTCAAACTTCATGAATTATTGCAATGAACATGGTATAAATCACAATTTTTCCGCACCTAGAACACCACAACAAAATGGAGTGGTAGAGAGGAAAAATAGGACCTTAGAAGAAATGGCTAGGACCATGTTCATTGCTAGTGGTCTACCTAGAAATTTTTGGGCCGAAGCCGTCAATACTGCATGCTATATCTTGAACCGTGTGTTAATAAGACCAATCACTTCTAAAACACCCTATGAATTGCTTAAAGGTGTTAAACCAAATATTTCCTATTTTCGTGTGTTTGGATGCAAATGTTTTGTTCACGTAAATGGAAAACGAAATATAGGTAAATTTGATGAAAGAAGTGATGAAGCAGTATTTCTCGGTTGTTCATCACAAAGTAAAGCTTACAAAGTTTACAACAAAAGAACAATGTGTGTAGAAGAATCCGTTCACATAATCTTTGATGAAACTAACTTTTCAACAAGTGAACAGGAAATAAACAATGTTAAAATAGGTCTTGCTCATCTAGAAAACGATGATGAAGAAATAAAAGTGCTAGAACAAGGAACAGCAGGTGAACAGGCAATACAAGAAGAAGCTGAAAGAACTGATCAAATTCAGGAATTGCCAAAACATCAGGATCAGCAGACTGTTTCCAATCCAGATGTTCCCACTGATGAGCAAGATGAACAAGTAGCTGAACAAAATGACAATCAAGTTGCTGAACAAGAACATGCTACTGTTCCCACAAGAGAATTTGTGCCTAAACCTTGGAAATATCAAGGTTATCATCCTCTTGATTTGATTATAAGTGATATAAATAAAGGAACTCAAACAAGATCCCAAATGAGAAACTTTTGTGCACATTTTGCGTTCCTATCATCACTTGAACCTAAAAATCACGAAGAAGCTCTAAAGGATTCCGAATGGATAGTACCCATGCAAGATGAATTAAATGAATTTGAAAGAAATAAGGTATGGCACTTGGAACCCAAACCAAAAAACAAGAAAGTAATTGGTTTGAAATGGGTATTTCGGAATAAGCTAGATGAGCATGGAATAATTGTGAGAAACAAAGCAAGACTCGTGGTCAAAGGGTACAATCAACAAGAAGGTATTGATTACATCGAGACTTTTGCTCCAGTAGCAAGGTTAGAGGCTATTAGAATCTTAATTTCTTTTGCTGCATTCATGAACTTTAAATTATATCAAATGGATGTGAAATGTGCTTTTTTATATGGCTATCTTGATGAAGATGTTTTTGTTGAACGACCCCCTGGTTTTGAAAATATCTCTTGTCCTGATCATGTCTACAAGCTTGATAAAGCCTTATATGGCTTGAACAAGCTCCTAGGCAATGGTATGAAAGACTGTCAAAGTTTTTGATTCAAAATAACTTTGTAAGAGGAAAAATCGAAAAAACCTTATTCTTTAAGAATAAAGGTTATGATATTTTGGTTGTTCAAATTTATGTTGATGATATTATTTTGGGTGCCACTAATGATCTGTTATGTCAAGAATTTGCCAACCTTATGGGCACTGAATTTGAAATGAGCATGATGGGAGAATTAAATTTCTTTCTTGGTTTGCAAATTAAACAAACTGAAAATGGTATTTTTAATCATCAACAAAAATATATAAAAGAACTTCTCAAGAAATATGGATTGAATAATGCTAAAACTAACCATTCACCTATGGCTACCAATGTTAGACTAGATGAAGACCTAAATGGGATTAATGTAGATCAAACAATGTATCGAGGCATGATTGGTTCTTTATTATATCTAACAGCTAGTAGACCTGATATTTCTTTTAGTGTTGGCTTATGTGCTAGATTTCAATCTAATCCCAAAGAATCACCTTTTACAGCAGTAAAAAGAATTCTGAGATACTTAAAGGGAACAGACGACTTGTCCCTATTTTATCCTAAAAGTGATGTCTATGATTTGAAAGGTTTTAGTGATGCAGATTATGCAGGTGATCTAGTTAATAGAAAAAGCACATCAGGTATGGTACAATTTCTTGGCTCATGTTTAGTCTCATGGAGTTCCAAGAAACAAAACACGGTTGCATTATCCACAGCCGAAGCTGAATACGTAGCAGCAGCAGCTTGCTGTTCCCAAATACTTTGGATAAAACAGCAGCTAGGAGATTTTGGTATTAAAATTGAATGTGTTCCTATTTATTGTGATAATACCAGTGCCATATGTATATCTAAAGATCCAGTGCATCATTCACGAGTAAAACATATCCACATTAGGCATCATTTTCTTAAAGATAATGTTGAAAATAAGAATATTGCCGTAAAGCATGTTAACACTAATGAACAGGTTGCAGATATTCTGACCAAACCACTTCCAAGGGAACAATATGAAAAGATGAGATTGGAACTTGGTATGATCAAGCTCCACTAAAGTTAGTTGCATATATTTCCCATTGAAGCATCATGAGAATGAAAAGGTCAGGAATCAACCTCAATATCTTGATTGAAAATCAATTATTGAATGGATCAGGTAAACAATTAATAAAGTTTGTACCATGAATGTCTTCTAATTAGCATGTGTTAATATGATCAGACCAAAGCAGTTGTTCATTATTCTCTTCATATAAAATCTCACAATATCACAATTCATCTCAATACTATCTTATTTTATTTTCATTATTTTTATTTTATATCTCTATAAAAACAGCCAACATAATCAAAAAAAAAAAAGAAAGGGGAAAACGGTTTTTTTCTTCACTCAAGTAATGCAAAGGGCAATAAAGAGATGGGACTTGAAGGAGTAACCGTCACCTCAATCATTTAAACTCCCTCCCTTTACGTCATAACACTACACTCCCCCAAACCTTTCTCTCAACCTCTCACTCAAGAAACCGTCCTTCTCCCTTCTCTCAACACCTTCAAAAATTCAAAAATGAAATCCCCAAAATCCTCTAAATCCGGCAAGAAAACTACCAAATCTCGTACACCAGACCAGCCAAAACCACTAAGAGTAGTTCTTCCTCCACCATTACTGAATAATGCACCACCCACACCAACAGATTCCACACAAGAATCACCCAAACACTCCACTGAACCCACAGGTACCAAAAGAAAGATTCCATCACCAAAAGGTGGTTCATCTTCCAGAGTAGTTAAGCGTTCGAAGCATGTTGATCCAAACAGTGCCGAAGAAGTTTCAAAGGAATGACAGTAGGGTTGGGGTTGGATAAGTATTGGGGTTGATCAAAAGAAGGGGAAGATCAGTCACAATGTTCTGTCTCCTATGCATAAATTGTTGTACAATGTTGCTCGCAGATTCATTTTACCACGAAACTCAAAACGTAGTCAAACTGCATTGAAAAGAAAAGTTTCATTGGTTATGGAGGGTTGCTAACCTGGATTTTTAGAAACTTTGAGGTCCCATTGGAAGGGTTGGAGTTCCCAATGGGTCCCAACATGAAAATTGGTGCGAAATGTTTACAAAATTTGCATTTAAAATTGAATGATGAGGGGATATTGATGCATGAGGAGGTTGTAGAAGTTGGATCTGAAGAAGAAGGGGCTGAAGAAGTTGAAGAGGAAAAGGAGAACAAGGAGAATAAGAAAGAAAAGGAACAAGATTCTGTTCCCTCTGAAAATATTGAAACATCTGAAAAAGGGGAACAGGACGGAGCTGCAAGTAAGGGGGAAAAGAAAGAACAAAAAGAAGCCTTGGATGATAATGTTCCTCACAATCTCTGCAGTGATTCCAGTGATGAAGAGATTGTGTTGGCTATGAGGAAAAAGGCTAAGTCAATACAAAGGAAGAGTAGGAGGTTGGCCTCGAAACGCAAGGCTACTGTGGTTGATGAAACCACATCTGACACCATACCTGAGCCAACACCTAATGAACCTTCCTCTCCCAAGCCAGCCACTCCAACACAACATCAAATACCATCACCACCACAATCACCTATCTATTTTACACCACCACCAAAATCACACACTTCACCTAATATTGGCTGCACTAACTTTGACTCTGTTCCTGCAGCTTCTTCAAATTCCATTCTCTCCAAGCTCCTTGATCTAAAGTCTCAATTCACTGCCTTTCAAGATGAAATTCGCGTCTCTCTTGCCTCAATTGTTGATCAACTTACCCTGATGGAAAACCGTCTTGGTGCAAAGTTGGACACTGTTGAAGTGCAGACCGAATACATTGATGAAGAAGAGACCGCCCCTTGATCCCTCTCCTCAAAATTTTAATGATTTGTTGGATGTGACACTTATCAAACAATTTCTCCTTTTGTTTTTGTACCATCTAGGGTACAAGTTTGTATGTGAACACCTGCTACTATTTCTTTTCTTGTTTTTATGGTCTGTAATGATTAACTCTGTGCATATTTGAATTGCTTTTCATGGCACTTACTTTCATTTGTTGTTTCTTGCTTTCATCACTGACAAATTTATATGGTTTGTGCTGAGGTTTGATGCCCCCCAATTCTTTTTGATTAATGACAAAAGGGGGAAGAGATGCACAAACTTAAGAGAAGTTGTGAATACACAATCTCCATATCTTGATAGATTGATTTATATTGCTCTTTAATGGAAATTATTGCATATTGTGATCTGCTAAGCATACTGTGATCTACTAAGGGCTTAAAATATCATTATCTAAGTTGATCTGTGCTATTAAGTTTAATTGTTGTTTAATTGTTCTAAATTTGTCATATTATTTGTTAATTTGTGTTAGTTTAAACTATTTTTGTGTTAGTTTAATTATTTTTGTTATGTTTTTGTATGGAGTAAATTGTTCTACTATGAGTGCTTGGTAAATTATATTGTAACGAGTTAATTTACTAAGTTATTTGGAGTTACTTTAATCTCTAGTATACTCTAAGAATTTTGCTTTACTCTATTTTACTTAAGTTTGTTTATAAAGTTTGTCTTCATGAAAAAGGGGGAATTTGTTGACCTCTTAGGTTTTGATGATGACTTCACTTCTAAATAAACAAACATGTTTTAGAGATTGTTTTGTAGGTGAATATCCGATTTTGTTAATCGTTGATGAAGCCTATGACTTGGTTCGTGGAAGTTGTACATGTCTCAAATATCCAAGAAGTTGGGCAATTGCTTTAGAAGTCAGTTTACTGTTCCTAGAGTAAAAGTCCTGACGGAAAGTTGTAGATGGAGACAGTGCGTTGTTCCTCACGATACAGGTCTGAAGAAGACATTGACTGGAAGTTACAAAAAATACGTTTTCTGTTTTTGGTTAATGTAAAAGGTTAAAAGTTTAATTGGTTGCTTAATTAAATTAATTTATTAATTGGCAAAAAGTTTTTTAAACGCCTAAAAATATGGAGAAGACTTATTCCTCACTTTGAATTAGTCTCCTATAAATTCGGACACCCAAGAGATTCATTCTCTACTTTGAACAAGTCTCCTATAATTTAGGATCTTCCTAGTGACTCATCTACTATTAACCGTACAAGAGAACTGCAGTCATTTTCCACCTCTACTTTCAATAACTTCCCAATTTTTTTTGGGAGCAAGTAAGTAAATGGAAGTCATGGGGTGAGTGCACTACATGGAAATCGTGGGTTGAGTGCACTGATGGCTGTTCCCTTTATAAACGAGGGAAGCTACGCTTAAGCGGAGTATCCATCTTAAAGTGTCCTTAAGGTGAGATCAAAATAAGAAAAATATTCAAAGTTATTTTAATGCCAATTTATTCATTATATTTTTCTTGAGCAACTACTTAATTTTAATCTTCTTAAGAATTGGCCTTGTAAGGGTAATTGAGTGTTTTTGTTGTAACTAGACTTAAGGGAAGTCTAGGGGAATAGAGAAGCGTGAGAAGAAAAAGAGAAGGAGAAAAGAAGAGAAGAGAAATAGGCCTAGAGTAGAAAAGCTTCAAGTGAAGCATATTTGTTTTATGTAATTGTAATTGATTGCCTAAAACATAGTGAGAATTTTGAAATCCCGGGGGGTCGTGGTTTTTCCTTCTTATTAGGCCAAGAAGGTTTCCACGTAAAATCTTTGTCTCCTTTTATTATTTTTCTTTTCGTTTTTGAGTTTAAGTTTTGTTCTTTACTTGATACAATTTAGAGGCAAAAATCTTAAACCTAATACACAACAATTCACCCCCCCCCCCCCCCCCCTCTTGTTGCATTCGATCATCTATTAGCATTCCTACAAGACTTATGAACCAAACCTTGAAGCCTTTCTTAGGTCACTTTGTAGTGGTTTATTTTGATGATATTTTGGTGTATAGTCAAAGTGAAGATGAACATGTTGATCATTTACGTCAAGTGTTTAGTGTGCTAGCTAAGGAGAAGTTATATGGTAACTTAGAGAAATGTCAATTCTTTTCGGAGTCAGTTAAGTTTCTTGGGTTTATTGTGTCAATTGAGGGGATAAAAGCGGATGAAAAGAAAGTTGAAACTATTAGAGACTGGCCTATTCCTACCACCATTCACCAAGTTAGATCATTTCATGGTTTAGCTTCTTTTTATAGGAGGTTTATCCCAAACTTTAGTTCAATTATGGCCCTTATCACCGAACTCACAAAACTTAAGACTTTTGAGTGGAATTCCAAAGCACAAGCAGCCTTTGACACCATCAAAAACAAACTTACCACCGAACCTGTTCTAGCTTTGCCTAACTTTGATGATATTTTTGAAGTAGAGTGTGATGCATCTGGGGTAGGTATTGGAGGTGTGCTTACTCAAAACAACAAACCCCTTGCTTATTTTAGCGAGAAGCTCAATGATGCTAAGAGGAAATACTCAACTTATGATAAGGAGTTTTATGCTATCATTAGATGTTTAGAGCATTGGAGACTACTTGATTGCCAAAGAATTTGTGTTACATTCTGACCATGAGGCCTTAAAGTTCATTCAAAGCCAACACAAACTTCAATCTAGACATGCTAAGTGGGTCGAGTTCCTACAAACCTTTCATTTCACCATTAAGCACAAAGCGGGTAAACTAAACACCGGAGCTGATGCTTTATCTAGGAGATACTTGCTTTTGAGTACATTGAATACTAAGGTTGTTGGGATGGAATTGTTAAAAGAATGTTATATTGATGATGTTGATTTTGGAGAAATATTTGAAAAATGTCATAACAAACCTCAAGGACTTTTTTTCATCTTTCAAGGATATCTCTTTCGAGGTAATCAATTATGTGTGCCTAGACATAGTGTTAGGGAGACCTTAATTAAGGAATATCATGAGGGAGGACTTGGAGGACATTTTGGAGAAGAAAAGACCATAGCTTTAGTGAGTGAGACCTTTTATTGGCCCAAACTTGCTAAAGATGTCATTCATATTATTAAGAGGTGTGTGCAATGCCTAAAAGCCAAAGCCCACAAAACGTCTCAAGGTCTTTACCAACCTCTTCCTACACCACAAAACCCATGGGAAGATGTGAGCTTAGACTTCATAACCAAACTTCTTAGATTCTCTAACAATAAGGATTCCATTATGGTTGTTGTTGATAGGTTTTCTAAAATGGCCCATTTCCTTGCTTGTCATACTACACATGATGCCGTTAACATTGCTAATCTTTACTTTAAAGAAATAGTAAGACTACATGGGATAGCAAGAAGTATGGTAAGTGATAGAGATTCAAAGTTTCTTAGTCATTTTTGGCTTACCTTGTGGAAAAAAAATGGGAACAAAGCTTAACTTTAGTAGTTCTAGCCACCCCCAAACTGATGGTCAAACCGAAGTAACCAATAGGATCTTAGGAACCTTGTTGCGTGCTCTCATTACTAAGAATCCTAAACAATGGGAACAATTGCTACCACATGTTGAATTTGTTTATAATCGAGTTCCTAGCAAGACAACCGGGTTTTCTCCTTTCTTTATAATTTATGTGTAACACCCCGTAATTATTATTCTCATGTTTAGTTAGTTGAGTTATAATTTTCTTTTAAGTCTAGTATTTATTTTTGGCTCAAATGGGTTCGAAATTTATAAACCGTGCGAAGCAAGAATCGAAACAAAGCATTCAGCCACAAAATCAATAAAATGACTGAAAATCATCAAGGATATATGAAGATTATTGAAGGACATTTGCAAATCAATTCAAATCAAGCCAATCACTTTATTTCCAAATATCCTCTAGATAAAAAAATATAGTTGTTGGAGACTTGCTTTTATCCACTAGATTTAAAAATATAGATGTTGGGAGCTTGCAAGTTGTAATCTTTGGTAGCTGATTGCTTTAGTATAAATAGACTACTTGCTCTCTTGTAATTCATTCACTTCCATTACATCTTTAATACAAACAACCTTTGAGCATTTCTTGTTCTTTCTTTGCAATTTAATTTTAACTTGGAGTAGTTGAAAGTAAGTTGAAGTTCCTTTGCTTTTCATTATTTTGGCTAAAGATTGAATGTGTTCTTAGGAGCCCATAGCTTTAATTTCGTGGTGAATTCTGTATCGAAATTAAAAGTTTGGTTCAACAATTTTTAAGTTGTTCAATCAACAAATCTTTCTTAATTTTCCTTGTTTCGAACCACAAAAAACATCACAAAACACTTCCATTACAATAGAAACTAATCAGCCCTATTTATTGAATTCGAAACTTCAAAATACAAACGTGCGTTTATAGTTTGGTTCTTATTTAATACATAGCCAACCTATATCAGATGTAGAACCTAGTCCTCCAAAAAAAAGGACTTATGAGATCTAAGTTTAAAAAACTCAAAGAGGCTCGTGAGGATGGGGAATTGACTAAAAACAGAGGTGGACAAGTATTTAGATGATGTTACAGAAGAAGATGGAGATGGCTTTGATATTTTGACATGGTGGAAAAACAATAGTTCAAGGTTTCCCATTCTTTCTCTTGTAACTCGTGATGTGCTAGCCAATACTGTATCCACAGTTGCATCGGAAAGTGCCTTTAGCACTGGAGGTCGAGTTCTAGAATCATTTCGTAGTTCATTAAGTCCAAAGATGGCAGAAGCTCTTATTTCTTGTCAAGATTGGCTTCGTGCTTCTTCTCCAAAAGTTGAGGAGTGCTTGGAGGATATAGCACAACTAGAGAACGGTATGTAATCTTTCATATCATGATTAGTATTATGTTTATTTTATAAAATCATATTTTTTGATGTTTGCTTTTATTGTATAGAGTTATCGAAGATCAATTTGGCTCCTTCAGTTATTGACGTTCCTTGATGCAATGATGCTTATTCATGGATGAAGTCGCTATTGCTGAGTGTTGACTATTGACTATATGAATTTACTTTATGTTCTATATTATAAAATTAGTTATGTACTTAACTATTGAAAATTTGTAATATTTCGGATTTGGTGATGTATTTTGTTTACAAATTATCGTTTATCTTAGATTCTCAATTAAAAAAATACAAAAAAAAAACCGTAGACCAGACCAAACCAGACCGTTCTGGTGTCTTGACTGGTCTGAAAAATTTCCAGACCGGAATTTCTGGTCTGGTCTGATTTTTCTGTCAAACCAGACCAGACCAAACCGTGTGCAGCCCTACGCACGTGGTCCCCCAAGTTACACTATTTAATTTCATGTTTATATTTTATACGCTTTTATTAACAATAATACGAATTAAAATATTAGAATATCAATGTTTTGTGTTGTATGTGCGGAGAATAAAGAATTTGTGGAAGACTAATGTTTGGAAATCATACTAGATATATTTTTATTAAATTGTTATTAAAAGTCGTCTATGAAAAAAAATTATCTCAATATGAAGAGGATGATTATATATGCTGTAACAATATCATCGTTCTTCAGAACCATTTGTAAGCAGATAATAATCATTCAGCATATTAATATAAGTCTCTAATAGTAATGAGCACATTTGTTAGCTACTAACAATGACTAATCGAATCAATATTCAAAATAAATCAAGCTCTTTGCTTATTCTTTGCTTTGAGAAGTTTCAATGCTCTCACATCCTATACCTAATCTTGGGCATTTAATTAGCATTAGATATAAAATCATTGAGCTATTATCTCAAGCTTTCAACAATAAGCAGACGATATCAAATTTTTAAGTCAATCATATATAGACTCACACATAAGATGTTGTTGTCTAATTCAATTATCTCGATACAAAGTTCAGCATTTAACGCAATCAAGCAATCTGTAATAAGTTACCATTGTCAATCATGTATGAAACTAAACACTCAAATTCATCAAAATTAAAGGGGAGACGTAAATGTATGAAACTAACTTTGACAAGACGATTCTTGTGAAAAAACATTAAATCCTTGAACAACAATGTGAGCGGTCGAATCTTTCACAATCCTAGCAATCATCTGCAATGACACATCAAGTGCAATGAACTTAGCCACCATTAGAAATAATGGGAAAAAAATAGTTATGAAATAGTGCAGTTTCTGGGTATGAAATTGCACAATTTTGCACACCTACTGGCTACCATTTCAAGATTTCAGATTGAATCAAATTATATTTTATAGTTGATCATGCTTTAACACCACAACATTTAAGCAATGTATTTTAAAGCTTGAACACCACAACAATCAAATTAAAAAAACCCTCTGTAAATCCTAGATCTAAATACATGAAAAAATGCATCATAAATAATACATCAATTGATAAAGAATCCAATTTGCAAAATGCTATAATAAAGTATTGAAATTGTAATAAGGGATTGAAATTGAGATTTTAATTGAAATTAAAAGTTCTTGATTGAATTGAAGGAGAAATTACACAAAACACTTAGTTTTAATTGAAATGAGATTTAAACCATAAAAAGTACATAAAAGTTACTGGAATTGAAGGATGAAATCTAAATGCATCGGCTTGATGTTCCTCTTTTCTACTTATAGGTTCAACAAAGCAAGTGGGGGTAGTTGTTTCATGATTGATCCACCACCCCCCTAGATTGTAGGAGGGAGGTGCCACCCCTAATTCATAGGGTAGGGTGGCTATGTAGAAATGGCAGCAACAATTGAAGAAATGAATCTCATTGGACCTCGAATGATATTTAAAATATCACAAAAACCGTTGGCTGCCCAATTCGCTCGACCTAGCGGAATTCGATCGACCTTTCGAGCCACCATCAGGTACATTGATCAAATCTTGAAGAAAATTGGGCAGAGGGTTGAAAGATGGTCCGCTCGACCCGACTAGTCGAGCTACCATCAGGTTGAAAGGTGAAACATCATAAGCTTTTTTTAAAATGTGAAAAGCAGTTCCGCTCGACCCCAGCCATTTCCCTCAACATGGTCGAGTAGATGTTCAATACCCCTGGAATGCAACCTGCTAATGATCAAAAGCTACTGGAAGTGTATTTGCGGCTCGCTCAACCCGAGCTACTGTGCTCGCCATTCGAGTGACCTTAAGGAGGGCATTGCTCAGCTTATGTTCTCAAATGCATCTCTGGACTGCTCGAGCTATCTTGGCTCGACCTAATTCTGGTGGAGTGGGCTTTAGAGTTGCCTACTTTGGCTTCTTCTGGCCTTTCAAACATTAAAGTAGAGGTTGACTACCGCACCTGTTCTTACTCTTTCGAATAGCACATCAGATTACCTTGAGTATAGTGATGCGTCGAAAAATGGGTTGGGGTGTGTATTGATGCAAGATAGAAAAGTGGTCACTTATGCATCCAGGCAACTAAAACCTTATGAAGTTAACTACTCGACTCATGACCGTGAACTTGCAGCTATTCTTTTCGCCTGAAGATTTCGAGACATTATTTGTATGGAGTCAAATGCAAGAAGTTTACTGACCATCAGAGTTTGCGGGTTTTTTATACACAAAAAGACTTGAATATGAGGCAGCGAAGATGGCTAGAGTTGATTAATGATTATTATCTGGAGTTTAATTATCACGAGGGTAAATCCAACGTAGTAGCTCATACTTTAAGTAGAAAAACTAGTCATTCCTTAGCTTCTTTGGTTGTTACTGGAGAGTTGTATAAGGACATAGAGAAATTAAATCTTGATATCGTGTAGCATGAGGAGCTAGAGTCTCGATTAGTATCCTTATCCATTTAACCTACAATATTTGAGGAGATTTTGGCAAGTCAAACGAGCGATCCTTTGTTGGAGAAAATGAGAGAGTATATCAAGGAGGGAAACGAGGGAAAAGCCGAGGGTTTTACTTTATTTAAAGATGGTAGCATTCATTACAAGGGACATTGGTGCGTATCTTCAACTGGTGGCGAACTTAAGGATAAGATCTTGAGAGAGGCTCATAGTTTGCAATACTCCGTACATCCGGGTGGAGATAAAATGTATTAAGACTTGAGGCACACGTTTCGGTGGTTAGGGATGAAGAGGGATATTGCTGAGTTTGTTTCCAAGTGTTTAACATGTCAAAAAGTTAAGAGTGAGCACAAGAGGCCAGCGGGATTACTCCAGCCCTTGGATATTCCAGTATGGGAATGGGATGATATCTCGATGGACTTTGTTTTGGGTGATCGTAGATAGACTCACCAAGAGTGCAAGGTTCACTCCGATATAAAATCAGTGGGACATGGATCAATTGGCTCGAGGTTACCTTAAGTATGTTGTGCGATATCATGGCGTCCCAAGATCTATAGTGGCTGATCGTGATACCAGATATGTTTCAAAATTTTAGGAAGCGTTTCAAGCAACTTTGGGTACTGAACTTCTAAAGAGTATGTCCTTTCATCCAACTGCTGATAGGCAGACTGAGCGCACTAATGGACTCTTGAGGATATGTTACGAGCTGTAGCATTGGAAAGGCAAGGATCTTGGGATGAGTGTCTTGATATCGTGGAAATTTCTTATAACAATAGTTACCAGGTAAGCATTCAGATGGCACCTTTTGAGGCTTTATAAGGTCATCGGTGTCGCAGTTCCGTATGTTGGGATGATTTTAGCGAGTCTGTCACTTTGGGTCCGGCTGTGCTAGAGGAGATGACTGATCAAGTAAAAATGATTCGCGAAAAGCTTAAGGTGGCACAGGATCGACAAAAATCCTATGCAGATCTTAAGAGAAGACATGATGAGTTTGCTGTGGGGGATTATGTACTTTTGAGAATTTCGCTGATGAAAGGAGTAATGAGGTTTGGCACGACGGGCAAGTTGAATCCAAAGTTTATAGGATCTTATGAAGTCACAAAGAGAGTAGGAAAATTTGCTTATAGGCTTGCTTTACCCATGAGTTGGGTAACGTCCATGATGTGTTTCAAATTTCGAAGTTGAAGCGATATGTTCCTGATAAATCCCATGTGCTAGATCCCGAGCCCTTAGACCATGATAAGAACTTATCTTATGATGAGAAACCCATTGAGATCTTGGATACTGAGGTGCGCAGTATAACAAGAAAAGATATTAAGATGGTAAAAGCTCTATGGACTAACCAGCGCACGCAAGAAGCAACATGGGAAATAGAGGTTTCAATGCGTGAGAAATATCCACACCATATTACCGATGTTAGTTTAGTTACGGGGTCGTAACTTTTCTTTTAAGGGGGTAGAATGTGATAAATTTTGCGCGTTTTCACGCATTTTATTATTTAAATTGTGTATTATTGCAATTATTGCTATTGAAATTTTGAGTTCTATTGTGTATTTGAATGCAATCTTATGTGTCTAATGAAGTTAGTTTTTAGAAAATAATGATAATGAAGTCATGATTATGCTTTTTTATGACAATCATAGTTCTCTTTGATGATGGTTTAGCGAGGATAATGTACCAAATGGAGCCATCTCGAGAGGATGGCTAGTAAATTTTCATGTTTAGAGTCTTTTATGCATTAGTTTTAGGGACGAAACTTCTTTTAAGAGGATAGTCTGTAACACCCCGTAATTTATTACGTCAATATTGTAATTTTTTTAAATAATTTGAAAAAACAAAATTTTATATATTTATTATCGAATAATTGAATTAGCCTTTAAATATATACATTCTTTTCCTTTTACTACCCTATTGAATTTAATAATGCTATTTTAAGCAATTCTATTAACACTAATACTAATTAAATTATTAAAATGTCGATGTTTTCCCTATAACATAACATTACATTAAAAAAAATAGCTTATTATAACAATGAAAAAAAGAGATTGTATTACTCAATACTTTGCCAATGAACTCCTGGAATATTCAGTCAGGTTTGGTTTCATCACTAACAAACATTTAATGAATTAATGTGATTAGTGTAGTTGAACACTAATGTAATAAACAAACTAAGCGAAAATTTCGCTCTTCGTTCTTAAAATGAATGAATGTTGTAGCAATGTTACTCATTTTGACTTGACAAAGGAAATGTGGAGGCATAATAAATCTTTTATGACACTTAAAGGTCTATACTTTTATACTATATACTGTCAACTGCGAATGTTGTCTTACAATCAAAGTTGCTCGTTCTGGCGTGTCGAGGTCAAAAAATCGCCAAGTAAATGCCAAATATTCAAGGGCTTTATGGTTCTCACTTATCAAAGCGGATTGGGTTTAGCTGTTTCGGGTAGGTACCGATTCAAACCTATGAATCTTTATTCCAATCCCCTCCAGCCATCAAGTTGTTTTTGGCCAAGTCAAAGCAAGTATTCTATGTAAACAAAATTCTTACGATCAATTTGCTTGGAATTGCGATGGAAATATTCAGACACAATTGATTCAATTTGACGACGATGTTCAAGTGATTTAGAACGAGCTTCTCGTAGAAAACCTGTGTAAAGATTCAACACTCCTTTTGTAACCCTGAAAGCCTTTGTCTACCAGTACATCCCATGGTATTCTTTGTATGACAGAGGTATAGTTTGCTCCAAAAAACAAATTCTAAACAAGAGCCATAATGATGGCATTAGTCGCTACTGTCATAAGCATTAGACATTGTCACCTAGGTTCAATCTTCAAATACTCCTCTGTACCCGCTGATTTTACAAACAAAAAATCTCGCACATCGAAAACTGAAATGTGCAAAATTGTGATGCTAATTTATATCCAAAGCATAAATGACATCAGTTGACAAACTCAAGATGTACAAATACGACAATTTTTTCCTAAGTTTAGTGAAGGTCGTGTTGTTTCCTGAATAGTATACCAACAGATATTGGATATGCCTACGATATATGCAAAACCATATTGTGGTCATTTCAAACCAATTCCATACAAGTCTGCTTTTGTGAATAATACTCACGAAATGAAAGTGTCTCTAACTTGAGCCATGTATAACTTTGCTTCTTAGGAAAAGATCTGTATCAACATTGAGTTTTCGTCATTTGTTATCATGACCAATGTTGTTAAACAGTTCAATGTCGTTAACTTTTCGTCACTGTTTGAATTCCCTCAACATGTAAATGAGCATTTAAACCAACTAAATCATATATGTAATAATTGGTCCTATGAAGTTACAAGTATTCATTTGAACTTACTCGATAGTGCCAACTTTACTCTCTAGCGACACTAACAATGGGAGATGATTTGGTTGATGAGTTTCTAGAATATGAAACCCAAATTAAAAAATCAAGCAGAACTAAACAAATTAATAAATGCAAAAAACTAAACTAAACAATCTAACAGACAGCAAAAACCAGAAACACATCAGAAAGTATCAAAATTTAGAAACACTAAAAAGTCATCAAACAAAGCATCAAAATTTACAAACTTTAAGAGTATTATCAATAGAAAGTATTCTAAATAAAACAAGGAAAATGAGAAACTTAGCTCATTCAGATTACTTGAGAGTATTATTATTTAAAAAAAAACTTAACAAAAATGCCTAGCTAGACGGATCAAAAAGACCAACAAAAGAAGACTTTGTTATATGTTGTCAAAATACTCGTAGGTTCACCATGATAACAGGAAAATACTGAATATTGTGCTCAATTATGCCATATTATTAAAATATTCACAAGCAGATAATTATTCCAAGTGAACTTCTTGATTTAAACGCATATTCCTCTCAACACCAACACAGTCGATGAATAGCTGCATTCATACCCCAAAAATCCTTCGGTTGAATCATCCTGAGCATGTGTTAAGATATCATTGGCACCTAGATGCTCCACATATGAAATTACTTCATATTCCTACATCAAGCAACATGAAGGAGAAGCACAACCATGAGCCAATGTGAAAGAAAGGAAAATAAATCCTTTAAGGTAATGATTCACACTAAAAAACTGATTTCATACTGGAAGAGCACAACCAAAATGTTTCAAGTGTAACTCATCAAAATACACTCTTCTATGAAGCAAACAAAATCATCCTTTAAGGTAAAGAGTTACACTCTATGGGGGTAACAAGTCTTTGCTTTTCTCGAGATGGAAGTCAGATATTGAGTACTTCATTTGGTAGTACATCTAGGTCAGGATCTCCTTCATAGTTCATGACACTAATAATTACTAAGCTAATAAATTAGTACTACATTAACCATCTGACATTTCTAAAGAAGTAATGTTCTGTGTTGTAGTCTTTATTTTGTTTCTTCAATTTTTATGACTACATCATCCTATCAGTTTTTCCCTGTCATTTGAAGCTTTTGTTTTACAAGCCTTGCATGATCAATTTCCAGTCTCCTGCTTACAATAAAGTTGTATATTTGAATGAATTCAGGGTGCATGGTTTGAAGTCTGGAAAGTTGTTAAAAGAATTTCGTGGACATTCTTCTTATGTCAATCATGCGATATTTACTAATGATGGTAGTCGTGTGATTACAGCCTCTAGTGATTGCACTGTCAAGGTGAGTTGCGTATCAGTTAATATCTTTTATAGCTTCTACCTGAATCCAAGTTTTTTCCTTTCAATTTTCATTTTTAGTTTTTTGATGGACTCTTTTTGAAATGGCTGAATAAGTTTGGGATGTCAAGACAACTGAGTGTCTACAGACATTCAAACCACCACCGCCTTTAAGGGTAATCTCTGACTCTGATGCTTTGTTCATTGTTGTTTTTGTATTGGTGATAATC
The DNA here is from genome assembly GCF_026212465.1 of Amaranthus tricolor. Classification (NCBI taxonomy): domain Eukaryota; kingdom Viridiplantae; phylum Streptophyta; class Magnoliopsida; order Caryophyllales; family Amaranthaceae; genus Amaranthus; species Amaranthus tricolor. The sequence goes on along the minus strand of NC_080056.1, from coordinate 23,003,018 downwards.
AGTGCTTTACTTTTCTGAAACTCAGGGTAAAGATGCTTCTGTTAATCCTTTCCATGTTTTCCCCAAGAATATAGATCACATTTCTGTGTCCAACAAGACATCGTCGATTTATATCATGACACTCCAAGGACAGGTATACTCTTGGATGTTGTAACTGCACACAGTGAAATTTCTAATCTCTTATGGATATTTGAAAGAGCTTAAGTGTATGAAAGTGGACGAGCTAAATAAACTTCAAGTGTATACTTGCTTAACAGAAGAAATGGTAGTACTGAGTTGCAAGGATATATTCAAAGCTTCTCAATTTTCACTATATTTAATTCAAAATGAGTATCTCACTATCAAACCCTTTGAATGTTCTGACTTGACATCATTGGTTGTAAATTGTGATATAAAATTCAAATAATATCTCCGATTTCTGAAAGAACTCACCAAATTGTAATAAATTGTTCTATTATCAGTTTCTTTTAATACCATCTCTATTAAGTTAATGAAGATATAGTAGATTAGTGCAACCATGTTTTAAGGATAACTCATCAAAATACACTCTTCTATTAAATAAACAGGATCATCAGCAGTCCTTAATCAAATAATCACCATTCTACTTATCACTAATTAACAATTTCATCATAGCACACATCAAATTCAAATTCTATTTCAAAAGAATCTGAAAACTACCCAATAGAGAAAATCATATAAGAATAAAAATTTGTTTACCACCCAATAGTAAAATAAAGAAAATTCAAGAAAAAAAAAAGAAAAAAAGATCTAACCTTTCCTAAGATACTCAACCAGCCATCCCTAGTGCTATTGTGCTTAGAAACTTCTTCAAAGGTGTGAACTTTGTCATCTCAAGCCATTTCAATAACCCTTTCTTTGAATCTACAAAAATTGAAAAGAAACAAAAAGATAAATAACATTCCCTAATTTCATAAAAAAAAAAAAAAAAATAAAAAAAAAAAAATAAACGAAAATAAAACCCGTAATTTGAATCCCAAAATGCAAATTTTTAAGTGAAAATAGGGATTTTCATTAAAAAAAAAAAAAAAAAAAAAAAAAAAAAAAAAAAAAAAAAAAAACTAAAATTAAATTGTTAAAAAAAATAAAGAAAAAAAAAACTAAAATTAAATTGTTAAAAAAAAAAAAGAAAAAAAAAAAAACCTAACTTTGAATCCCATAACTTCAATGTGCATCATCAATTACATGGATCTTACCATAATTGTTCGAATTAACGATTCGCCTAATTGAAAAAGCTCAATGTAGAACAAAGTGAAGACATTGACGAGAAGGAAAGAGAAAAAAAGGGAAAATAGGGTGAAGGGTTGTACAGCAGGCAGTAGGGAAATAAAGGGAAGGGTGTTAGAGGATATGTCATGTCGAACTGTAACACCCCGTAATTTATCGGATTTTAAAAAAATATAGTTAGATAAAAAAATAAATAAGGTTATTAAATTATACTATTTTACATATATAATTATAAGAATAAAGTAAATTAAATTTTAACGGTAACGAGTTTTATCACGTACGATGTCATCGCGTGACGTTTCTTTTCTGTTTTAACAATATCATAATAATTACTTAATTAATTAATTAATTTAAAAAAAATAATAATAATTAGGGGGAAATTGAAGGGTGGCCGGTTGGTGGAGGCATGGGAGGAGTCTTGTAACTCCTCTCATAATTGTGTATTATGGCACAATTATGACCATTATCTTAAGTACTATTAATCCTTAAACTCCTTTGATTTTCCTCACCATTTCAAAACTTCAAGTAAACAAAAAAATTCAGAAATTTTCTCCCATTTTTCTCCTTGAATTCGACACATTCAAAAGGAAAAGAAAAATTCTTGTTGTTCAATCCAATCTTTTGATCAAAGGGTAAGTTTAATTGTATTGTTAATTATAGATTTTATATACTAAGATTTATAAAAGAATTATGTTTTATGTATGATGATATCCTATGACTTATAAGAGGATTGAATATTTTTCTTTTATATATAAAAATTTTCTCTAATAATCCTTTAATAAACTATAATTTGTTAAAAGGATTAAGAAAAGAACTTCATGATCAATATTCTTTAACAAAATTTAAATTTGTTATAAGAATTAAGAATTTAAAGTTATATTGAAATTTAAATAAATTTCTTATGGTCTATTTTATCTAACAAAATTTCAATTTGTTAGATGAAATTTAAATGGTATAAACCAAGTAGTGTAGTTATTCAACAGATTATAAATCCTTTAGCAAAATTTGACTTGTTTGAAGGATTGTGTTTATACATATATGTTTTGATTTAAAAGGGTGATTTGGTTTTATGATTCTCTACAAAATTTTAATTTGTCAAGAGAATCAAGTATTTAATTTAATTATCATAATTTATGAAATTTTAAGTTCTTGAAGGATTTTGTGAATGTGATCTTGTTAGATGTATTTTGGTCATGGGATTTAAAGGATTAATCATTTGAATAATGTACATATAAAAATAATAATAATAATAATAATAATAATAATAATGATGATGATAAAAAAATAATAATAATAATTTTTCGGGCAGCAAAAGTTCTGTCTCGGTAAAGGTGCCGATCTGGATACGTTAATCGTGTTCCGTTGTTGTTTTATGTACCGATGTGTTAAAAACTTGCTAAACGTTTAAAATAATTAAAAATAGTAATTGGATGTTAGAAATTATGAAATTTGGTACCCAAGGTAATTGACGCGTTCTGAATGCAACAACGAAGTCAGATTTTTCATTTGAATTTTCTAAACTGTCCAAATCGATCATTTAAGTTTCTGGTTAAACTTTACAAATTGGAACTATTAGGAATTTGATGAAAACATTTAAAATTATCAAATCCTAGTGATGTCTTAGTAGTATGGAGTAGATTAAATGTGTAAACACGTTCTAATATGTGATTGTTTTGTGTGTGTGTGATATTTAGGACCTCGATTCATAAGAGGGCGAAATTTCTATTGTGGTTAAATATCGTTTGGTTGTAGCACTTAAAGGTACACGCTTAGACCATACTGTTTATGTGGTTGTGCAAGTAGTGTTGTTTTATTTCTAATTGAGGCATTGTAATCACATAAGGATTAGACACCTCAAATAAATTGAAAGGAATTAATTGAAAATTGAGAATTTATGTGGTTGTCACCCAAAGGGGTTGACGTTTGGTTGTATTATGTTACCCAAAGGGGTTAACGTATTGGTTTGGATTATTATAATTATTGTTCCCATGGCAGTTTTGGATCATTACGGTCACCATGGGGGTATGCATACTTTAGCCTTTGACGACCCGAACAGGACGGGCAACGTCTTAGGTTGGTGATTGCCTTGGGATTAGCTCTCCCAAGTGTATTCCTCCAAAAAAATTTGGATTTATACTTGAACGACCCGAACAGGACGGGCAACGTTACAAGTTGAGATTAACTAATAATGAATGTATTAGAGCCTATGCATGCTAGGATAAACATATTGCTTGTGTTCAACCTGATTGATATTTGTATGAAGTCTCTGACGTGTATTGGTCTTTGGAACCTACTGTGTGTTGTCATACGACGACTAGTAGGTTGATTGCAGGTGGGGTCTGGAGTGAGGTCTCGATTTAGTTACCGTAATCATTAAGACTATGCTATTATCTTTTTGTATTGGATTATGAGTAGAAAGAAACTCTGTACTTATGTAATAGGAGATAGTGTAGTTTTCTTTTTGCTTCCGCTTATTTCAATTAGCTTGTCTAGAGGCCTTTAGGCCTGACGTATTTCCTTTCACGTTAGTACTGTTTTATGTTTAGTTATATTTCTTTATCGACGGAACGTTGACGATCCTAGAGAAGACTTTTCTCTAAAGCCCAAGGAGTGAACCGGAATTTGTATTTTCATATGGAGTATCGAGTCACTTAAACCGGGCCGTTACAGGAACAATCTCAGCGAAACTTGGGACACGTGTCGCTTGTTGGAAGCAAACTATTCATTAGATCAAATGTGAACAGTAGAAATATATGCTCTCTTTTTAAAGTCTTCTGACTTCTTTTTCATCCTTTATTTGCTTTCCAATTCTTAGTGCCAATTTTTTTCCTCCTCACACCACTTTTAAATAATTGATCAAAAAGGTAAAATTCGAGGCGACTCAGTCATCACTCTATTCTACATGCAGTCGACTCATTAATTTCAGGCCAAAAAAGTAGACACGATAAGATCTTTGATTTTGATGATGTACATTGAAGTTTTTCTCTTACATTTTTTTGGGTGAAAAATTAAGGATTTTCATTTAGGGTTTTCGATTTAGATTCATTAAAGTTTTTGTCTTAAAATTTTTTTTTTAAAAAAAAAAACTATCTTTGAATCCCATAACTTCAATGTGCATCATCAATTACAAGAATCTTACCATGATTGTTCGAATTAACGATTCGCCTAATTGAAAAAACTCAATGTATAACAGAGTGAAGACAGTGACAAGAGGGAAAGAGGAAAATAGGGAAAATAGGGTGAAGGGTTGTGCAGCAAGCAGTAGAGAGATGAAGGAAAAGGTGTTAGAGGATATGTCACGTGGAACAATCTCAGTCAAAGTTGGGACACATGTCGCTTGTTGGAAGCAAACTATTCATTAGATCAAATGTGAACAGTAAAAATATTTGCTCTCTTTTTAAAGTTAATAGATTTAAGTAGTCAATTATTATTATTATTATTATTATTATTATTATTATTATTATTATTATTATTATTATTATTATTATTATTATTATTATTATTATTATTATTATAAAAATTTCATATCAAAGAGAGGAACTTTACAAGAAATTGGTGGGGACTCGAGCAACAAACTGAGTATCTACACCTTTTTGAATACAAAAGGCTAATCTGTGGAAAATGTATGCCCTAGACTTAGTGGTATTTATGTAGCTCATGGCAACCGATGCAATCCTTGATAGCATGTCGAGGGCATCCTCACCTAGTTCTCCAAAGATGGAGAAAGAAAAAAGGATGAATTTGTAGCCGTTCTCCTCGCACTTAGTTGTGCATTTTTTCCTCTTTCTTTCTGCAGCATTGGCTAAATACCTGGAGCCCATGAGGAGACTCATGTGCCAGCAAAGGCCGAACCTCCTGTTACATCCACACACGCATCTTTACCATGAGCCCAGTTAAACAGTAGGAGATCCATTGGCCTAAGATCTTTACCCGTCTCCGAAGAAAACCCCTTCAGCGCCTCCTTACGAACCAAGATTCCAGCTTTGCAACAGATATCTACAAGCATGTCTCGAACCAAATTATGTTGAAACTTCACACCAACATCACTTGAGCAATAAACTGTGTGATCCCCTCATATATCCATCATGGAAATGTTGCAGCTCGGGCATAGACTACCTTTGGCGAACAAGGGAATGGTGAGCCGATAACTTAAAACTGATCGATACTGTTGAGGATTCATTTTCTATCCTAGGCCATCAATAGGAATTGTTGACAGAAAATCTTGTGCATGTGATTCCCAAGTAAAACAAAGGATGGCAATATGTCTTGGTGTGAGCATGTAGCTAGGCACAAGGTTGTTCTCAACAACATTTAAATATTCTCCTGCCAACTTTTTCATCATATAGGGGGTAGCGGATTCATCATTGAGAGAAACTGCGTTGCTGCCACAAAGAGCTCGAAAGACGCCGAGGGCCCGTTCGAAAGCTAATCCCAGAGAAGGAAGATTACTGTGAGCCAAGATCCTAGCTTGGAGCGAACTGGTTTGTAGACGAAAGGCAAGGAAAGCATAATTAATAACATCAACTACCGAGTAGATACCAAGGCCACCCATCTTGATAGGGAGGGTGGCTAATCTCCATTGCCAATCCCCAAACCCTGGCCCCGAGGCCGTAACTATCTTCTCCAGGAAATCGCGCAAAGCAAGATCAAACTGAACCTGTGCGTCCCCAAACGAATCGAGAGGGCAAGTCCTCGGCGCATAAAATAACCTCCCAACCCCTGCACAATATTGAAAAAGGATGAGCTCGCATTGGGGGTCACGGAGTTTGCTAACAGCTGCCATGAGCTACAATGGTTTTAGAAATCCTCTTCATGAAGAAACCACGACAAAAGCTTTGATCAGTGCTCACGGGCCCACCAAGGAGTTTCACCCTCGCATGAGGACGGGATATGTTAAAGGGGAAGACTCCGGGCTCTCTAATCCTAAGGTCCTCCATAGACCAAAAAAGTTCAGTCTTATCCACATTGAGGAACAAACCGCAAGATGGCCCATCCTCCTGTAGGATGTGCAAGGCCTTGGCGACCATAAGGGTGTCACCACCAATAGTACCATCATCAAGGTACCAAGCTAGGAGGTTTAGCTTACAGGATTGATGATTTTCAAGACTAAGGGGTGCAGAATAAGGGCAAAAAGCAAAGGGCCAAACGGATCACCTTGTTGAACACCTTGGCAAGACCAAAGAGTGGAGTCACCATAATATAACCTAAAAGGTTGGTAGTAGCATAATTCCACCCAAGGAGCAAGGGGGGGGGGGCATTGAATCCTTGTTTTAGACAACATGACACTCCTACCAACAAGATCAAAAGAATTATGGAAATCCACCAAAAGCATAGAGAGGCCGACATCATCACCCTTACATTCAACAAGCTTGTTAACCGAATGAAGGATAGCCTCACCGCCCCCCTGTGTACCTACTCCAAACTGGAAATCTTCAAAGTAGGCATTCATGGTTTTCCAACAACAGAAGCAGCAACCTTAGACACTAGCCGACGCCACACCGTACCAACAGCAATAGGCCGAATACCACCCCCTGGCTTAATTAAAGGGGTTAGAGGAGCACTAGTGATAAAGCTCCCAAGCACACTATGGCACTTCCCACCAAGGAGCAAGTTGACTACCTTAGTGATAGAGGACAACAAGTTATCAGCAATAGCTGTAGCAGAACCTCCTAACATATCCATAAGATGTTGTGCTCTAAGACCATCCCTACCGCAAGAAGTTCCTTTAGGGAAGTTGTGAATCTTGCCCAACACCTCATCTTCGGTCACACTAAGAGCTCCCTCAAAACATGGGACAAAGGGTAAAACCAGAGGGGATGCGATAGAGTGCTTAGATTCTGGAGCTTGAAGGGTTTCCAGGGAATAAGGTGCAACACCAGACGAAGGCAGAACCTTAATGACAGCGGTAAAATGTCCATCTTCATGCTTACGCTTGCATTAATACAAATTGGAATCTTCAAGGTTAAAAACCTTCGTAGCACTAAAACCTAAGAGGGGTACTTCTATCAAACGATCCAAAACCAAACATATCCTGTTGCTAGGATCTCGCCATCTAGAAATAGCACTTGAAATACTATCAAACTGGCAACCCTCCCTCATGCCTGACCTCCGTTCACCTCTATTCTTAGGAAAAAAGATGCCCAAAACATAATAAGGCAAGATAAGCAGTTGTACCCAAGCTGAAATGTCACTAGGACATGCCAAAACCACATCCAAGGTTTGAAGGAAAACCCTAGCACACCCTAAGCATATTTTAGGAGGAAAACTTTTTACAGTCCAAAGGGGTTTCGAAAGAACACGCCCGAGAAGAACAACATCAAAACCAGAGGAAGAACATCCAACAGAAGAACCCATGGGGGGGAACCTCGTGATCCAAATACGCGTGGTCAACGCATGACATTGGATTTGATACGAAAATGAAGGATATTCCAAGAACTGGCACTTAGAAATGAATGTTGAGAACTGGACTACCAGGCTTCCTATTCACTCAATCCTACGCTTCTCCCTTTGCACTCCAAGGGGATTATCAGTTTCTATGGATGGGGTGATGTGGGTTCTTGAAGACGCTCAAGAACACGTACACCAAGGATGGGCAAAACTGGCCCAGAGTAACCCAATTGCAAAGAAATTGAAAGAAAATTCACTTAATGAAATTTCAGAACATTATTATTCATAACTTGATTTTCTTACAATGATTACATCATATATTTATAGGACTAGGATACATGAGCAAAGGAATGAAAATACACGTGGGTAACTAACACTTAACGGTCATTTTTTCCCATGTGAATTACACGTGCTCAGTAAAGAACAAAACAGAAATCTAAAATACTCTACAATGCTTTCAGACTAAAACTGGCGACTGGATGACCTTGGGCTCACTTTTTGAATGACTTCCCATGCTTGGCTGTGGACACTTAGAGTCTTGATGGAGAGATCCTTGTGCAAAGATTCCATTTATACCCTTTATTCTTCCTAGCATACGAGTATCGGCTCTGGACAACTCATGAAAGGAGGACTGGTCAGCTGTCTTCAAGTCAGAATTCTGACAGTTCATCTTGCAACTGTGTGACCTTCAACCTCTTTTCTTTGTCTTCCTGTGAGTGTTAGGAGGAGTTTATGGTCTTGATAGAAAGGCCCATGTACTGAGATTCCATTTCTATCTTCCATTTCTTCCAAGATACAAGGGTTAGCTCTGGATAGTCCTTGCAAGGTCACCTGGTCGAAGGTTTTCAAGGGCTGTCTGTTTCCTCTGTTTCTGTTCTCTGTTGTTGTTTGCTGTTCTAAGGTGTTATTTGCTGTGGAATGTGTTCTCGGTCCTTGCTTGTGTTGTTTATGTTCTTGATTGCGATGCTCATGATGGTTCTCATCTACATACATGTCTTCAAGGTCAGCTTGTATTGAACCATGTGCTGAAATGTGATTGAAAGATGCACATGACTTGGGAGACTGAACCAATATGGTTCACCTCGTAAGCCTCATTAGAAACACATGTAGAGGCCAAAGGTGGGGGGACACTAAGGATCGCATCATTAACCGAGGTAGGGGCAAGAATCTCCGTGTCGTTAGAATGCCTACAATTCTTACTAAGGGAGTGAGTACGCAAGCACACCCCACAAAGCCAAATACCTTCTTTTTTAAAAGCTGCATCTAAGGAAGAGAACAAGCTAGAATCACTAGCAATATTATCCTTAAGATAAAGCTTCGACTCATCCGAGCTAAAATGATGAGCCCCTAAGTGATCAATGAAGTACTTCTTAATGAGGCCCTTCCCACCACCACGGTTACAACCATCACGTCCCCTAAGACGGCACGAAATCCTAACAACAACCATATATAAGCACCACGAAAGAAAAGGCACCAAATGCATAACACGAAGCTCGCAACCAAACAAAAAAAACAAAGTAACACGCAAAACCGCAGCCACCGAGGAGCACCTAGCAACACGCAATCGAAGACCCATTGGAAAATGAAAGCAAACCCAAACCAAAGAAAAGCACAACACATTAACTGGAACAAGAACAAAAGCTACCTTAAAAGCTATACCACGAAGCCCTAAGGAACGCAAACGGTGGTCGTTGAACAAGAATAGAACACGGCTATAAAACAAACTGGAACAAGAACAAGAACAAGTCGGACCTAATGTAACAGCACACCAAACTGCCAAAACTAAACCTATTGTAACAGCACACCAAAATGCCGATGGTGGAGGGAACACCCACCGGAAAACCAAGCCCAAGACACAGTAACAAAAACCCAAGAACGACCACGCTTGAAAGCGAACCAAAACAAACTAGATAAATAGCGTGAAAAAAAAAAGAGGAGGAACCATACCTACAGTACCACGGGACACCAAGGCCGGAGGCACCTCACCGGCAGCTGGGCCGGCCATTTGAAATGTCCATGATGCAGCACCCTTTGTCGTTCCACGAACTAAGTTTAACCCTTGCAGGTCGCCTCCTCTATCGCTGTTTGACCTGCTGATCAATGTGTTTGGGTACCGGCAGAGAAACCCATGGAGGCTGACCCGCTTGACCGGAAGTCTTAGAACGCAAGCCATCGCCGTGAAGAGGTGTACCTGAAATCGTCTGCTATACTCAAAGCCCCATGAGCAGTTGCACTAGAATCGCCTGCTCTCAACGGCTCTATTTCAAATTGTGGCTGCCACCACCCACTGTATTGAAGGAAAGCTGGCTCGGAGAAGGCTGTTGTGGCTGCTACCGCCTGAGAGAACCACCACCGATTGTACCTAGTTGTATTGAGCTCCTGTACAAATCGCCCTCTGAATTCGCAAGAGAGAAGGGCTCTCCAACTGTCATTATTATTATTATTATTTTTTTTTTAAATAAATGAAAGTTAGAATAGGTAGGGTTTTAAAATTTTAATTAGTCCCTCATGTAAACCCTCCTCACATTTCTTTCTCTCTTACTTCCCTTGCTTCTCCTTGCTCCATCTCCCTCACTCACAAAGCAAAACCACCATCACAGCCGCCAGCCCACACCCAGCAGGCTGCCAGTAGTCGCGGCAATCCTCCTCCATCTGTCGGCCGCCAGCAGCAGCCCCTTCCCCCACGCGACTCTCTTCTTTTTTCCTCCATTTATGTGAGCTTTTTCATCTGTATTTTAAATTAGTGCTTTTAATCTTTAAAGATTTGTGCAAATTCATGAACCTTAGTTTAAATTAGTTTATATTTTGATAAAATATATAATAGGTAAGTGTTAGAAGTGAGATTTGAAAATGAACAAGTTAGGGCATGT
>NC_080056.1:22961019-22978519 GCF_026212465.1 Amaranthus tricolor | reverse complement strand
TTTACAGCCAACAATATAGACAACCCAAGATTAGATACATGATTGCCCACTTCAAAACAGTAAAATGTCCTCAAGGCCACAACATAAACAGCTCAAAATTACAAGGCATAGGAAACATACCAGCCTTGGACAACGCAACTGCAGTCAAATATATGTGATAAGGAGGTTGATCAGCTTTGTCATCAGCATTTCTAGAGGCTGCAATATCCATAAACATACTAGGGAGCTCTGCGGCAAAATGAACCCAAGAGAATTTGTGTTAAATAACCACTAGTAACAAAATAGAGCTTGAAGAAAATAATAAAAAATATTTGAATTAATAAGGTCAATTTCAGAAAAAGTATACCATATCCTCTCTCACGAAAGGCCCACATGAAATGATCCCTGTTGATAAAACGAGTCCCTTCAGCCTTACGACGAAGTTCAGCAACTTCAATAAAGTCATCAAAATGCCCGCGCAGAGGCATTATGTTGTTCCAATTCACCAATATATAAGAAAAAGGAAAAAACACACCATTCACATTATATTTGACCTGGAACATAAACAAGATGATAATGGTTGGAAAAATTTCAAGCTTAAAAAAGAGCAAATATTTGAATGTGTAAAAACAGCCCACCCAAGCAAACACACCATTCTTTTTCTCCATAGAATAATTTTGAATAAGTAAAATTTAAGAAGGTTGTCAAACTCTTCATGGGGAGACCACTCTGAGTCTTGCCACTCAATAAAAGACCTCTCTGAGTCTTGCCACTCAATAATAAAAGACAGTGAATGAGCATCTAAACTGTACAAGGTTTCAATATCAATTATCTCCACAGCTTTGGCGATCAAAAACTCTTGACATTTCATATCACGATCCGTAAACATCTCTATCAGTAAATCTGTATATTGATCAACCTGCTCCAGGAAAGAAGACCACGTCATCAACACATATCATTTCTTTTGATGGCATTCCAATTTAAGCTGTAAGGTACATTCATGTACAACAGCTAGTGATGAGATGACTGAAGCAACCTGTGGATGCTCTTAATGATGCAGATAAAGAAAAGATGCATAACATTCATTATCTTATGACTAATTGAGGAAAACTAAGATATTTAAAAGATAGGATTAGTTGTAATTTCAATCAAATTATCGACGACATTTTATTAGGATTTAGAATATTATTATATTTACAACTAAGAAATGACTCCCTCAGTCCCTACTTCTTTGCTCCTTGTGGGCTATGCACACAAACGAAGATGGAGAAAAAGAAGAGAGAAAAGTGTAAGGGGGTCGGTATGGCCCCACCATGTATAAAAAGTAGAGAGAAATTTTTTAGATAAAGAGACGGAGCAAAAAATTTAGGACAGCCTTAAAAAGGAAATAGGATACAGAATTAGGGACGGAGGGAATAGTATTTTGACTTGTAATAGATCATTAGATATATTCTTTTTCTTCAAGCAAGTTTCAGGCTCTAATATACACATATATTATGGTATTATATGGAGTGAATTTAATAGTAAGATATTAAAGTATTGGTTGGAGAAGTTGTCCTTCCACTTTACAATCATTCTCCCATCCCACTGTAGCTAAGCTAGAATCCACCAAAGTCTGCCTATTATGATAGGTAATGGAGAAGATATCTAATTTAATAAATATATACTTTAGCCCTGTTCTCTACCAACAATCCGCCTTTGAAGTGTTTGAACACACTCTCAAAAGAAACAAAGGATGTTGACTTCACATAACCTACCTTCCATTAGCCGCCGCCGCCACCATTGCTCAACCATCAGCTTGCTAACATCAAACAAACTGTGAAAACAGCACTTCCTTAAAGAAAAGTGGCTATATTGTTGAACAAAGGCAATTTAGTTTGGATGTGATCTAGAGGTGTTACATCAACTGTACAGATGAGTATTCTTAATCCAAATAAATCTAAAATCAATGCAACAAAACAAGGAAAAAGGTATTAAAAAATTAACATATAGGTTCACTTTAATAATTTAAACATAGTATTATGAATAGAACAACTAATACTAAGCCAGATTATTGTTTTTTTAGACTTTTAACAGCCTCCAGATATCCAGAATGAAATAAGGCAATATTTTCAAATCAATCAAAAGTGTTCATATGTCTATGTATATCCTTCAATACAAAAAATGATCATCTATAAGCAAACACAATTATTAGTATTTAGAATTTTACCGATAATCTTGGACAAAGCTTTACTTTTCTGATTGCTTTCAGAATGTCATCATCAACAGTACTCTGTCATTACAAACAAGCTCAGCAAATTGTGAACATAACAAAAAAGCCTGGTAGTCCGTAGTTAGCAGAAAAGCAAGAAAACCATGCTACCTTCATATTTTCCTCGACGCGATAATACTGGGGCAACAACAAAAAACAAAGTCAATATACAGCCACACAGGCTAAGGTTCCTATGAAAAATAGGTACACTAAAATCTTCTCAAATTCAAAGAAAGCATTCAGCTTATTGTCTAGCATAAAGTCATATCTTACTAAAGCAATTAACCAATTTATTCATACAATCATCTATGCACCAAGATGCGCAAAATCTTAACTGGTATATGCACATACCGTATAAGGCTTCTCATATGAGAGACTGCTATAACGCTGCACAGTGAAAGCAAACATCAGAAGGGATGGAATCATCACATGAAAATGGTAAATGACATCAATATTTCAAAGCTTTACCGAAACCATTCTGCCAAGATCATGTTCCGTCAACAAAGAGTATCTTTCCGGGCCAACCTTTTTATAGAAAATCCACTTGCAAAACTCAAAAACTGATTCATTCTGCAAAAAAAAGAAAATAAATAAAACATAAATTATTGATATTTGAGAGCTTGAACTGGCTTGGATGAAAGAGTAGCAGAGTCAATTACGGTAAAAGGCACTTAATCACTTATACTCCATGATATGGCACTGATTGACTAAAACTTTTTTATGGTATATTCACTTGTAAAACTCATAAATTTATTCATTCGTGAAAAAAGTAAAAATACATAATTACTGATTGACTAAAACTTTTTTATGGTATATTCACTTGTAAAACTCATAAATTTATTCATTCGTGAAAAAAGCAAAAATACATAATTGATTGAATAAACTTGCAACGGAGATACAGTGGCACTACTTTCCTATAGCTTCCTTTAATCCTCTACAAGTGATAAGATAAAATAACTTATTTCTACTATAAAATCTATTGAATTTTGAGCTTTTAAGCTCCAAATATTGAATTAGGCATGTGGTTTCATACAATCCATCTACGCACCTCAAAAGGTGTTTAGACGTTTTTAAGACGATAAAGTAACAAATCAAAAATACCACTCTTAGTAATGGCATTACATTTAAAAAATAAAATCAACGTCTGAATACCACATGCCTATTTGACATGTAAATAATCCTTTACAAAAAAAAAAAACCAAAAAAAAAAGAGGAAAAAAGAGTACAACTTTTTCCTCATCATTCACCAATAAAAAAAATATATAAACTTGCTAATTGCTAATACCAGTTTTTGACCAAAAGGGAAAAGATAAAATGCACGGTACATAACACACACACACACCTTCTCGCCTATAGGTGCAAGTTCTTCCCAAAACTTGTTTTGTTGATCAATAACCATGCGAGAACTTCCCATCCGGTATAAATCCTCCTGTCATGTATAGATGTATAAACAATATAATAAGTATACAGTAGAAAGGAACAATGATCAGACGCATGTCATCATTCTGGTTTGAAACATCTCAACTTTTAAAGAATATAAAGCAGAGAGAGGGCAGGAGAAAATCATAGGAACTAGAGTACCTTGTCATACAACAGGTAAGCAAGAGTGGTAAGTCCTTCAATCAGACTATCATAAAGTTGACCAGGTAATTCCTTGCAATCAACCAGAAAAGTTTTGCAAGTTCTCAAGATTAACTCTTTTAAAGCAGCTTCCTCAATTGCTTCCAAATGCTCATCAATAGTGACTTCATTAAGGTCGCTCTGGTTATTTGCAATCCAATAAGGATTGAGTTAGTTCATAAATAGATTTACATAAAAGGTTTTCATCAGGACACAATCTTACTAACCAAAAGTATATAATCTTATTTATTTAGGAAGCACACAATCTTATTTATTTAGGAAGCCCACCAGGAAGCTTAGTTGTGTCGCACACCTGGCTTATGGTGAGGTTCGAGACCTTCCTTAAGCGGCATCAAGTTGCTTACCATAACCCTTGTTGGTACGCAATCATTTATTTACTAGTGTAAAAAAACTCTAAATATTGGATATTTTGACAGCATCAAAAATATTGGTTAAAAAAATGCAATTTCTTCTTAATTTTACATAGTAATTAAACCGCCCTTATGTTCAACTACATGGATTCTTACAAGGCTTATAATGAAAATTGGTATACAAGCTTTTCCCTTTAATACTATGTGATTTTGTGTTTGAACCAATTTTATCCAATTTGCTATTCCAACTATCTTACTAGCCAAAAGTATGTAATCATAACAACAAAAATGGAGAATAATTGAAGAATAAGTAGATAGAAAAAGATTACAGCAAGTTTTGGCTTCTTCGACAAAGGTTCATCGCCTGGACTTCCGTTGTCCGACAACGTCTTCCCATCTTCATCATCTGAAGCTTCGTTTTCCCACATGCTGTCCCGAACTTCATGGCATGATCTTTCGCTGTCTGACATAACCTGAATCAAGTTGGATAAACAAATTTTCCAACTTAACAGCAAATTAAAAGCTAAAGCAGAAGAATTAAGAAAAAAGTTTGGATAATAATCATAAAAATAGAATTTAGAAAGAAATTCAACAACAATAGGTATAATTATTAGAAGAATTAGAAACATACCAACGAGAATTTGATAAGCCAAGAGGGAGAAGGTCAAGAGAATGAAAAAGTTAGGTTTTTTAGGGTTATGGAAATCGAGAAAGAGGGGTGTAGAACTTTAGATGCAGTGAAATAGGGGAGAACTGAAAAAGAATTAACAAAAAAGTCAAAAACTAAAGAGTTTTAATATATACGAAGTACGAAGTACTTATTCCCAAAAGAAAAATAATAAAAAAATAAATACGGAGTACTAGATTAGCTCGTGCGATATACGATTATAATAAAAAGAACTAGTGGATAGCCCCGAGCGTTGGCCCGAGTTGCTACCATTGCAGACATGTAATCCATAAATTTTTTTAAAGGCTTTTTAAAACTTAAATTGTCATTGTCAAATTAAAATGAGAAAAATCATGTATCTCAACTAGAGATACACTGAACCATCTCAAAAGGGTACGAAGATCTTTTTGCGTGGTAATGTGGGGTTAATGTTGTAATTTTGTCTTAAAAATATCTATTTTTTGCGTGGTAATCTGAATCTCACTTCTTGATCACTATTTTTGAGTTATTTCTCTCTTTTACTTCATTCACCTTTCCTTTGAAATTGGATCGTAAGGCTGAACATCTTAATATAATCTTTTATCAATCCAATCAATGAAACCATGCAAAACATAAAGCAAATTAATCAACGTTGGTAAGGCTGAACATCTTAATTCTACATTAAAAGGGATATTATATATAGGACATATAAATGAAACTACCAGTAATCCATAATTCCTTACAACTTCTAATATTAAAAACACAGTAAGACAGTAAACTGGTAATACTCAATTTGAAACTCCAAAAACTGAGTAAATACTACCATTAGAGCAACTCATCAGTACACCTAGCCGTAAAATGTTGCCTGAACCAACTACGATTATTTCCGGGCAAGAGTACACACAAAAGACTAGACTCGTCTAGTCATACTTATTCAAGAACAGTTGAAACCAAACTTATCTTGCAATCCCAAGTGCCAACAACATGACCATCAAAACGTATACCTCCTTGATATTGTCTATAAAAACTTTTACTCGGATCAAGTAATGCAAGCAGTTTACCATTTAATACCAACCATTTACTAGTCTTAAAAATACACAATAAACACATATCATTGCAATTGAGATCATACATATTCGTCCAAGTCAAGTCATCTTTGTTCAAACTCCAAACTTTACGATGACAAAATGTATACTGTAAACCATTGGTAAACACTTTCCGACCATAATTATCAGCCAAAACATACTAAATATGTACCCAGAAAATGTGACAACACCTAGAACCTAAAAGCCGAGACTCAATACAATCTTGGGGAATATTAAATAAGAAGACCATCAATTAAATACGTACTACATTTGAAATTGATAAAATAATAGGATTCATTGGGGAATATTGTCAAACACTTAGTGTGCATCAACATTTTAGCATAAATTAGTGCAATACAAGTACCAAAATTGATAAAATCAATCTCTATAACCATTCATAACCTCAGAAATTATAAATAAAAGTTCGAATTACACTATAAAGAACCCTAAATTAACAAATGAAGCAAAATTAAAACTAAAATCAACTAATAAGTACTAAAATAGAAATCGCCCGGAAAAATAATCGAACGAACATTGAACCGAAAATCAGCAAAAAAATTGACAAAAACCTTAAGTAATCAAACTTTAATCAACGAAAATAAAACGTTAATCAAACAAATCAAACTAAAATCAACAAAAATCAAACTAAAATAACGAAAATTACTGTCATGGTATCATTTATTTAATTTATTTGTTTATTTAAATTATTTATGTCATATTACCTTATTACCCCTTGACCTTTCACATTGACTTTGACTTTCGATCAACGGGCCCTTTTCTGAATTTTCCATCTCCCTTGAATGGCCCATGAATTAGTAACCTCTCAATGCCTTAACTACTTTCCCGTAAAGCAACTCCCCACTCTCCCTCATTCCATGGCTATCCTTCTTCCAAGGTTGGTAACTTCCCACTTCCCTTTAAATGCATGGTAATCCTTCTTCCATGGGAACTAACTGCCCATGTCTCCCATGATCTTCAACTCCCACTCTCTGATGTAACTTCCTCCTTGTGCATTATAAAAAGGGACAGCCATCAGAGAGGAGGGGACATCTGAAAATAATCCTTCTTAGTATCCTTACACACTCTCCATTTCATTAGCCCACCAAGATTCTAACAATATCAATCTCGACGTTCACTTACATTCAGTTGATAATCATCTACTCAATCTCACATTAACGTTCTAACTTGAGCGTTGGAGGGGTTTTCCGGGAGATCACCACCCGGACAAGGCTAACGTGTTGTTTCGTAGGAATTCAAGTCGCTTCCTTCCACGAGTCACTGCTCTTGATCACACTTCCACTTACTGTATTTCAAGAGTCTTCCACTTCCACGTTTCATCACCGAAACAGTTTGGCGCCGTCTGTGGGGAGAAGAATAAGAAGTCATGGCTCCTAAGAAAAATCCGACTCAAACCGCCACCGTGCATAGCACAGATACAGACACTTCTGCAGGTCACGCTAATAATCAAGCCGTGACTCGCCGTGATCTGGACATGCTAGCACGAAACCTCACTGCCGCTTTCTCTGAACAACTTCGCGCCGTCATAAATAATACTCCTACTCAACAACGAGTATTAGAAGACATGGCGAACCAAATAAAAAACTTGCGAGAACGAATCGAACCCCATCAGGAGATACCAAAGTCTCATGAATCTCAAGATGGGAACTCGAGGACTTCCCACTCCAGTAGACGCAATAAGAAGAGGCGGGAGAGATCTGGAACCTACCCGAGTCTCAGCAAAACAGATCTGCGAGATGGCGAATCTAAAACCGCCTCTCGAGACGCCCGCACCTTCTTAGAGAGCAAGAAACAAAAGACGTCTGAAAGCGTCCAATCACTAGTGGATAAAAGGAGGGAAGAAAGAAAGCAAGCCCAAGCCGCGGAGTCTAGCCGCCGCATCACCATGCCGCGGAATGAGGCCGGCAAAAGTAGCCTTTCTGGAAATCTTATACCAATAATCTCTCCACTGGCCTCGGAGATACTAAATACCCCCAGTAATGGGAAAATAAAGATTCCGAACATGGCGGCCTTCGATGGAACGTCCTGCCCGGAGGAACACCTGATGGCCTACAAAAACTTGATGCTGCTGTATACCAATGACCCGTCGTTGTGGTGCAAGTTCTTCCCGACTACTCTTACGGGAGTAGCGCTGACATGGTATACCTCCCTTCCAGGAGGAAGTATACACAACTTTGCCCAACTGGAAGAGAAGTTCCTGGGCCACTTTGTAGCTTCCAGAAGGCAGGAGAAATCAAACTTCCATCTACTCAGCATCACGCAATTGGAAGGGGAGTCTATATCATCCTATCTAAAAAAGTTTCATGAGGCGGTGCTGGAAGTAACCGATTTGGAAGAATCGGTTGCATTAAACGCCCTGATCAACGGAATGAAGGCCCAACGGCTGAAGTTCCAGTTGGTCGAAAGTCAAGTGAAGACATACGCGGAGGCCATAAAGCAATGCCAAAGCTATGTCACGCTCCGAAATATGTCAGGCCCATGATCTTAAAAAACGGAGGTTCGATAAGAAGGACCCCACTGCCAATCACCCTTCAAGGAACAGAGAAGAACAGCCATCAAGGAGGGAAAGAAACTACATGCCGCGTCGTCCGGAACCCCGTCAGATATGGGACCCCCACGACCCCGTCACGTATATGTCACTGAAGGGGAGCCCAAGACGAGGAATCTATTAGATGGAGGCAATGATCCGCTGTTCAACCGGAATAGGAAGGACATATTCTTCGCCATCAGAGATCAATTGCCAACTCCACCTCCTACGGCTACCCCCTCTGATAGGCGCAACTACAATCTGTGGTGTGATTACCACAAAGAGCATGGCCACACTTTGGCCCAATGCCGCGAACTCAAACGTATCCTCCACCAATTGGCGGACGAAGGAAAGTTGTCCAGGTTCATCAACCGAAAGGACTACGACGCTAGAAAGGAAGTAGAAAGAAGGTCATGGAATCCAAGACGCAGATCCCCCAAGAGGGATGAGGCCAGGCGTGAAAGTTCCAACACTCAAGGAACTATTAACATGATTTTCGGAGGATATACGGAAGAATATCCTACCATCCGCGCAGCGAGAGATAGCGTCCACACTCTACTAAAAGGGCCCCCGAAGGCCTCAACAAGTGGGTCGATCATGAAGTTCGATGTCACGACCTCCCAAACACTGCAACAACCCCATACGGACCCTCTGGTGGTCACCCTCAAAATTGGGCAAATGAAAGTCAAAAGGGTACTCGTGGATACCGGGAGCACGGCCGATCTCATAACAACGGAGTGCTTAAGAAAGATGAAGTTTGAAGAAAAGCACTTGCAACCCCTAGACAAGCCGCTGATTGGGTTTGGGGGAAGTCAAGTTATTCCACTGGGCACGATCATCCTCCCCGTGCGGGTGGGAGAAAGAAATGAAAGCAGAACCATGCCCATACGATTCACGGTGGTGGATCTCACCTTTCCCTACAACGCTATCATGGGGCTTCCGCTGATCAACAAAATCAAAGCCGCGATCTTTCCCCATCAACTCCTGCTACAATTCGAGCGGGATGATGGACAGGTAGGAATCCTCAAAGGGGGATCAGGTGACGGCACGCCAATGCCTCATTAACACCTTAAAGCGAGGAACTTTTACCACCCCCTCTAAAATGGAAAGGGAAGAGCAGTCACCTAACGTCATGAGCGTGTATCTAGAAAGCCCAAACCCGCAAGAAAGGCCTCGCCCCGTAGAACGATACGAGGAGGTGGACATATTCGGAGGAAAACGCATCAAAATAGGCAAGGATCTCCCTGCTCCGATTAGGCAAGATATTGTTGCCACCCTTACAGAGTTCCGCGACGTCTTCGCTTTTTCCACGGAAGAGATGCCTGGCATCCCTACAAGCGTCATGTGCCATAAACTTGATATAAAACCAGGCTACAAACCCGTGAAGCAAAAGCTGCGACATCAAGGAAAAGAGCGGATAGAGGCCGCCCGAGAGGAAGTGGAGAAATTGCTAAGAGCGGGATTCATCAAAGAATGCAAGTACTCTGACTGGCTCTCAAACGTCGTCCTTGTGAAAAAAGCAAACGGCAAGTGGAGGATGTGCGTTGACTTGACGGACCTGAATAAAGCCTGCCCCAAAGACGATTATCCTCTTCCTAAGATAGATCGTCTGGTTGATTCCACGGCAGGCCTCGCTCTACTGAGTTTCATGGATGCAAACGCCGGCTACCATCAGATCCCTTTGGCCATAGAAGACCAGCCACATACGGCCTTCATCACAAATGCCGGAGTATACTGTTACAAGGTTATGCCCTTCAGGCTAAAGAATGCTGGAGCTACCTACCAGAGAATGTTCAATAAGGTCTTCCAATCTCAAATAGGCCGAAATTTGGAAGTATACGTGGATGATATGATCACTAAAAGCAAACAAGCGTCCCAACATGCCGCGGACTTACGCAAAACATTCAACACCCTCCGGAAACATCAAATGAGACTCAACCCTAAAAAGTGCGTGTTTGGGGTCACCGGTGGGAAATGCCTTGGTTTTCTCGTTGACAAAAGAGGAATAGAAGCTAACCCTGATAAGATAAAGGCAATCCGGGACGTGAAGTCCCCAAGATCTGTAAAAGAAGTTCAAAAGCTAACAGGATGCATAGCTGCCTTGGGGAGGTTTTTGTCCAAATCCGCTGATAGATGTTCACCCTTCTTCAAAACCCTTAAACAGAGCAAGTTTGAATGGACAAAAGAGGCCGAGGAATCCTTCCAGCAGTTGAAAGAGCATTTGTCTTCTTTGCCGAAACTAGTCTCGCCATACAACGGGGAGAAACTGGTCTTATATGTCTCGGTCTCCGAATACTCCTTGTCAGGAGTATTGATCGCCGAAAAAGAGAGGAAGCAATTCCCCATATACTATGTGAGTCACGCCTTTCGAGGATCTGAAGGAAACTACAGCAAAGTTGAAAAAGTCTTATTTGCAATCGTGATGGCGAGCAGAAAACTGAAACCTTACTTCCAATCCCACCAGATCGTCGTCAGATCCAGCCAACCCTTGAAAAAGATTCTGGAAGGAAAGAATAAATCCAGCCGCGTCACGGATTGGGCTAATCAACTTGCGGATTTCGGCATCGAATACGAACCACGAACGGCGATCAAAGCACAAGCCTTGGCGAATTTCATCGCCGAAAGTACCGTCCCCCAACTTCTTGAGCCTAATCAAGAATGGAAGT
Organism: Amaranthus tricolor; assembly: GCF_026212465.1. Classification (NCBI taxonomy): domain Eukaryota; kingdom Viridiplantae; phylum Streptophyta; class Magnoliopsida; order Caryophyllales; family Amaranthaceae; genus Amaranthus; species Amaranthus tricolor. Next base: position 22,967,356 of record NC_080056.1, on the reverse strand, counting down.
TGTATGTAGATGGGTCCTCAACGCAATCAGCAAGTGGGGCTGGTCTCCTCATTGTGTCTTCCGCTGGGGTCCGTATGGAAAGGGCGGTCAGATTCGAGTTCGCGGCATCCAACAATGAGGCCAAATACGAAGCATTACTGATGGGATTGAAAATCTGCTACGAGGCAGAAGCCAAAGTACTGTCCGCGTTTTCTGACTCCCAACTAATAGTTGGACAAGTCAATGGGGAATTTGAAGCCAAAGATGACAGCATGAAAATGTACTTACAGCAAGTAAAAGGATTTGTTCAAAAATTCGACAAGTTCACGTTGATCCACATCCCGAGATCCCAAAATGCACAGGCCGATTCTCTGGCGAAACTCGCCAGCTCAGCAGAAACATCCGCGGCTCGTGACATCATCTGGGAAGTGCTTCCAAACCCCAGTATCAACCACATGGTCAACACCATTGACAGGTCAGAAACGTGGATGGAACCCTACATCGAATTTTTGCAAAACCAGACGCTTCCCCAGGATGAAAATCAAGCAAAAGTGTTCCAGAGGAAGGCTAGATGGTTCGAACTCTACGAGGGAACACTCTACAAAAAGTCATACACTCATCCCCTCTTAAAATGTGTTTCCCCTGAAGAAGGAAATTACATCCTTCGCGAGATACACGAAGGCGAATGCGGTATACATCAGGGTGTACGAACTGTCATTGGAAAAGTACTCCGAAGCGGATATTATTGGCCTTCACTGCGTGAAGACGCGGAAAAATTGATCAAACGATGTCCCGAATGTCAGTACCACTCAAAGATAGGAAGGAAGCCCTCAAATTACTTGACCGTCATGCAAGCCGTTCTGCCTTTCGACAAGTGGGGCATGGATCTCCTTGGCCCCTTTCCCCCCGCAAAGGGGCAACGGATTTTTATCATTGTGGACATTGATTATTTCACCAAGTATGTAGAAGCAGAAGCCCTTAGCTCAATCACAGACAAGTAAGTCTGTCAGTTTATATGGCGAAATATCATTACAAGATACGGTATTCCTCGCGTGATCATCACTGACAATGGGAGACAGTTTATCAGTACAAACACAACACAATACTGTGATAAGTTTGGTATTCAAATCCGTTTCAGCTCCGTATCTCGGCCACAAACAAATGGGCAAGTCGAATCAGCAAACAAAGAGATCCTGAACGGTATCAAAAAGAAGATAGAAGGACTTAAAGGTACTTGGGATGAAGAACTACCCGGCATCTTGTGGGCAAGCCGAACAACCGTCAAAGAAGCAACGGGGCATACCCCACTCTCTCTGGTATACGGATCTGAAGCAATGCTTCCAGTAGAGATAGGCATACCCTCCACAAGGGTCACCTACTACTCACACGACGAGAATGAACAGAGAAAAAGGGAGAACCTGGATCTTCTTCCAGAAACACGGGGGAACGCATTATTAAGGTCAATGGCCCAAAAGCAAAAAATGATTCGCAGCTTCAACCGGCTCGTCAAAACCAAACATATTCATGTGGGGGACTATGTCCTACGCAAAGTCGAGGCCATAGGGAAGATCGTAGAGAAAGGAAAGCTTGGAGCCAACTGGGATGGTCCGTTCAAAATCGTCTGTATCATCAAGCCTGGAACATTTGAACTAGAAGACATGAAGGGAAAGAAGCTACCCCGCCCATGGAATGGAGATCATTTGAAAAAATACTTCATTTAAATAAGATTCGCAAGAGGCCAGTCTGATCATTAATGTCATTACAAGTTCATCCCGCGGCATTATCACATTATCCAGAATCAGTTATATTTCATCCCGCGGCATGAGTCGCGTTGTCATTACATTCAATAATAATCGAGATTTCATTTTTCTGATTTATCCGGCTCTAAAAAGTATTCAGTTATATTCTACTTCCGGTAATATTGCAAATCTTATAAAATTCAGTTATGTCAATAAGTCGGACCCCCAGATTGGGGTCCCAAACTTCAAAAATATTCTAAGTTATTCACTAAGATGTTTCCCAACCGGGACATCGACAAGTCGGACCCCCAGATTGGGGTCCTAAACTTCAAAAATATTCTAAGTTATTCACTAAGATGTTTCCCAACCGGGACATCGACAAGTCGGACCCCTAGATTGGGGTCCCAAACTTCAAAAATATTCTAAGTTACTCACTAAGATGTTTCCCAACTGGGACATCGACAAGTCGGACCCCCAGATTGGGGTCCCAAACTTCAAAAATATTCTAAGTTATTCGATAAAATGTTTCCCAACCGGGACATCGACAAGTCGGACCATCAGATTGGGGTCCCAAGTTCAAAATCATTCCGAATAAATATTTAGCTGAATTTTTCCTGGCCGCAACGTCGACAAGTCGGACCCCATGATAGGGGTCCTGAGTTCAAAATCAGACCAAGTAAATTTTTAAGGTCACCCAGCCGTGACATCGACAAGTCGGACCCTCAAATTGGTTCCAAGGCTGAAGTTGTCGAATCTACTCTAAGTAAATATCTTTTAGCCGTGACCTCAATTAAAGGATGTTTCTCGCCTATTGATGGAAAGAAGTCGCGGCTAATGAAAGAGAATTTGAAATACTTAAACAAGACGTTCGAATAATCATTAATCATCAAAATAATTCGGCGCACAAAGTGATCATATTCAAGGTTACAAGTTAAAATTACAAAAATTTCTACTTAATATTACAAAAACAAAACATTAGCCAAAAAGGTATCGACGTCCCCCTCAGTGTCCTGGGCCGGCAACGGAGGAGAATCGGCCGCCCCCTCCTCAAGACTTGGAGTGAAGCTCACAAAATCTTCAACATTGAATGGCTCCACTTCAATCCCGGATAGCTCCTTGGACAAACCTTGGAGGTTTCTTCCTTCATCGATGAGGAGATTTGACAAGTCTAAGCATAAACTCTCCAGTTGGGAAAGCGCCAAGTTCTCAGGGGTCCCCGAGGTCGAAGGAGGGGAGAGAGTTAGTTTATCCAGATCAAGGTATAATGCCTCCTTCTCAGCCGCGACATCAACCCTCTCCAACCAAGCCCTTGCCTCTTCCTCATCCCAGTTAATGTCCACCAGTACCGCGGACTCCCGTTCCAAAATTGGAGCTAGGTTGGCCAAAGCTTCGTCCCCCTTGACATATGCCTTTTGTTTGAGGGAATCGAAGTCAACGCCTAACTCCGCGACAGCCAGACGGTACCTCTCTTTAGTAATTGTGGACCCCGTGCCCACCATTTCTGCTGTCAGACTCCCTAAGAAACTCGACGCTTCCGGTTCGTCCGAAGTAAGCCAATCCCTAGCTATCCGGGCTCGTCTCCCCAAGCTGGTCTTATAAATCCGAGTCGCGGATAGCAAAGTCTTGAATTTGGCCGAATCAGCCGACACCTGTTCCAAAAGACACTGGTTCTGATGAACCAGTTTAGCATGAACATCCATCAGGTGACCAATTTCGTGGCCGAGGGTTGCCGATTTATTGGAAGCCGCGTCCAGACTCTCGACGGTCTCCTCCAGTTGCTTCCTCGCCCTCTCCCGCCACTGCTTAGTTCTGACTAAACGCTCCTTCAGCTTAGAACATTTAGCCAGCTTTTCCTTTAAGCCCGGCAGTTCATCTCGGAGCTTTTGAAGCTCCTCGTCCTGCTCATCGCAGCGGGAGGATAAGGCAGCCAGAGTCTCCCTGTCCGCGGCGCTTTGGCGACTGAGGTTGAGCTCAAAAAGAATAAATCAAAATCTAGACAGTTAAACTTAAGAAGATATAAGAGGAAGGAAGTTACCTCAGCCGCGAAAACTTGGAGTTGACGGACCCTATCGGTGGGGGAAAGGGACTCCAAGAGATCAACATCCACTTGGCTGATCAAGTGAGAAGTCGCCCTATTAAATCGGGTTATCATGCCCTTATGGCCCAAGTCGGTGAAAGGGGTGTCGTGACGGAAAGGAAGAACCTCCCGACGACGATACACCTCTTCCACCTTGGCTTTAGGAGCCGCGGCCGATTCCCCCACCTTCTCTTTGCCCCGGCTCAGGACAGGGGACGCCTTAGCTTGAGGTGAAGCCACCTCCTCTTCCACCGACCTCATTTGCAGAGGTACGGCTGACATTATTGTTGTTCCCGCCGAGGCCTTTATTGAGGCACTCTCCTCATGGGAGGAAGAGACTCTCTTTCTCTTCCTCTCCCTTTTCTTCGATTCCCTCTTCTTAGAAGGGATTACCCTCTGAGAGTCATCGGGAATATGGACCTGTCTCCTCTCCTCAAGGAGCCGGAGAGCCTCCTCTTCGCAGGGGACCTCGTCCAGCCCCTTCTCCGCCGTTGTAGAGTCCTATAAGAGAAAAAAATTAGAAGAAATCAAAGAAATCCACTATAGTTCGGGAAGAATGAAGAAAGTTATACCTTTGGCGGAAGAGGTAGAGGTTTCTCCGGAGGCCGTTGGATGGCCCCTTGAGCAAATCTCATGACACTGAATTTCTTCATGAGTTCCGGATCTTTTGCTCGAAGGTTTTCCTTGGCTATCGCTGCAAAACCACGAGTTAGAGACAAGCAAATAATAGAAAAAAGAAGGAAGAAGTCCGACAACTCTTACTCCGATCGATAGCCAAGCTGATGCCGAATGCTGAGAGGAGGTTCTCATTCTCCAACTCAGGACGACCTGGTATCCAGTTGAGCTGGACGTTCATGGGTTTCCTTCCCAGTTAAACGTCCATCTTTGCATACTCAATTATTACCGCGTCGCTAAGAGAACATTGCGGGATTCCATTATTGAAACCCGAAAGGTTGGGTTTGATGTCGAAGGATGTCTTGATGTTCCATCCTTCCGAATTATATAGGTAGGCAAATTTAGTCCTATACCCCTTTTGGTTATCGGGGAGGTCATGGACTATCTTCAGTCCACGACGGTGGGTAAAAGTTATCCAGCCGCAGCCGTATGATTGAGAGTTACATAGGCGGGCTCTAAATATATATCTAAAGGCGGTGAGTGTTGGTGGCACGGCCAAAACTTTACACAAGATCAAAAATGCCACCATACAGCCCCAGGCGTTTGGGTATAACTCGAGCATTGAAACGTTCAAAAACTCTAACACCTCCCTAAAAAACGGGTGAAGAGGAAACCTAAGTCCTAATTCAAAAGAGGGAAAATATACGGCTATACAGTGTGGGGGAGGAAACCTAACAGTGTCATAATTCCCCGGGGTAATAATATTTATGTTGTCTTTCAAACCCTATTTTTGAGAGATGGCTTCCCGACGCTTGTCTAGGTCTCTCTTGGTTTGTAAATCTATGAAATAATTAAGGGGACCGCCGTTGGGAATGTAGAATGGTGGAGGAACCGGCGCTGCGCTCTCCCTTCCAGAAGACTTGGTTGATCCTTCAAGGTTTTCCATATCTACATACAATAAACCTTCCAGGTCAGGATTTATTCGCGCCAAGTAATTGGGAAAGAAAGCAACGCTCACTTCCCAAGGAGCAGTTTTCATAATCTCCGGAGGGTATACAGGGGATACGGACGACTCATCCCCGGCTTTTATTGGTTCATAATGGGGGGTGATTCTCACTGAACTACTTTCGTCGGAATCATTCATTAATAACCCCTCTTTATTAAAGCGTCTACATGCTACCAAAGGAATTTCTGTCGGGATATCCGAGTTAATGTCGAAGTTAGCTATTATCTCATGAGTAGCCGCGACATCCATATTAATGATAATCGAAAAATAGTAGGCGAAACTTATGAAGGATTAGGGCTAATTTCATAAAATTAATTCAAAACTAAATATTCAAGAATGCGAAGAACAATTTGAAGAACAGTTTGAAGGTTAATGAGAAGAAATTCAAGAAATTTGAGGGAAGATTTGAATACCTTGAAAATATATTGAAGATTTGTCAGAAATTTGATGAAGCTCTGTCAGAATTCTTGAAGATCTTCGAGAGGATTGTCAGAAGTTTGAATAAGGATTGAAGATTCTCAGAGCGTCTCTCTCTACTTTCTCTTTCTAGCAATATGAAGAATTGAGGGAATTAAAGAGTTAGGTGAAGCGAGAATTGTTCCAACAATCCTATTTATTGCAGCAATAAATGCTGAAAACATCGAATCTAAACCTCCTTTGAAAGTAAGGTGGTAACCAAAATTTAAATCGGGGAGTCGATAAGTCGGACCCCAAATAAGGGGACAAATGTCAAAAATTTGTTTAAGTATTTTCACATGATGTTCGAGGAGTCGATTAGTCGGAACCCCCCTTAAAGGGAAATATTGAAAATATTCTCCAAGTATCAAATCTTGGTTATGACCGTGCACTTGATAAGTCGGACTAACAGGATGGGGTAAAATGGCAATAGTTTTTTAAGTTATAAAAATTCTGTTAAAGCCG
>NC_080056.1:22888070-22948070 GCF_026212465.1 Amaranthus tricolor | reverse complement strand
TCAAAGTAATTAATTTACTTTGACCTAGTGTTCAATATTGATTTAAGTTGATTGCTGGTAGAGCCTACATAACTATATCAAGAATCTTTAGAAAATTTTAAAACTGATTTGATGAATTGAATAGCAAAGTCATCATTTAACACATATAAATACTACTACCTAAGAACAGCAAGAAATTAACATGACAAATTTTGGTTATAGCCTCAATCACATCTATGTTCAGAGTGTTCACACAAACTCTACTGTTTCTTTATGTGGTATATATTCCACACTTTACCAGACGCACAAATGTTCATTCAAATAGTTGATAAAAATCACGTTAATTTTTATTCAAAAAGATAAACAATCACTTCCTAGTTCCTATCATATTCAATCTCAAATCAAACACATTATCAAAAAAATCCATATAAAAAACTAAGATAGAGATTTCAATCTGAAATTTTCTTTCCATTTTTGTAGATTTCCGTGTACCGTGTTTGGTTTACCAGAAAAAAAATGATGAAATTCACCAATTATTCAATCTGGGGAATAATAAAATTGTAAGAAGATAATTGGGTAAAAATTGTATTAGAAAAAATCTTTAAATGATGTCATTATCATCATTTAAGACTCAAAATGAAGAAAAATAGGGGAAAATCTGGGTAAAACTGAAGAAAATGGTGGAGGGTTTTTTGGGTGATGATGATTGCGATATATGAAAGACATTGGGGGAAATTATAGAGTGAAAGTCAATGGATTAAAGCAGGTACAAATGAAATCTGCGTAAGGAAGACTTTAAACAAGAATTTGATGAATACATCATTATCTATCTATGAAATTCTAAATGTCATCCTCAAACTTTTAAGATTCATATACAAACTTGCAAAACAATGACATTCATCATAACATTTATAAAAAAAAAATAAAAAATAAATAATAAAAAAACCCAATCATAAAGTACCTACAAATAAATTTTAAAAAAACCAGAAAAGTTAAATTTCACAATCAAAAGATTTCAGCAATAGATTCATATTAGTAACAATACCAACCATATAGTACAAACAATTAAAAAAATAGAAATACTCAAACGATAATCATGAAAAACCTGAATGCTTCTCCAAAAAAAATCAAAGTTGACGGCAGCCACGAAAAAAACTTCGAAAATACCACAAAAATAGTACAAATTAAATTAACCTGATGAAGTTTGAGTAGAGGTGTTCATTCGGTTGATCGGGTCGGTTTCGGACGGGTGTTATTCGATTCGGTTGCATTTCGGATCGGTTATTTTTCGACTGTGTGTTACAGCGGGTCACACTCGGGTCGAGTCGGTTAGTCACGGTTCGGTTAGAGATCGGTTATTCAAGCTATCGGGTTAGCATTAGTTCGGTGTCTGTTGAAGTTCGTGTCGAGTGTCAATCGGTCTCGGGTTGTCATCGATTACTAATTGGTTCGGTTTTTTGGGTACAGATCGGGTTCGAGCTTTATTTTTCGAGTAGTTATCGGTTACGGATAACTATTGATCGGGTCAATATCGAAATAAGTTAATAGTCAGGTTTTTAATTGATTTATGCTCATTTACTTACAAAAAATAATTACCGATTGTTTTATCAGATATAGCAGATAGGGGTGTCAAACAGGTCGGGTTGGGTCATTTTCAGGTTCGGATCATATATAAATGGATCAATAAACCCTTAACCTGAACCTGACCCATTTAATTAATGGGTCAAAAATTGAATCCCCGACTTGATCTGTAGCAAATCGGATCAACCTGCTAATGACCCATTTAACCTACTTTTTTTTAGGTCATTAAATTCATATATTTCAGGTCATTTGACCCATTTAACCTTAATTAAAGGCTTCCTCCAAAAATAAACGTATGTCACTTAATGCAGCGAGCACACGGTATTCTTTAGTAAAAGGTGAAAGAATAGTTCGCTTTGTGCTCACAGCGTGGCTGCGTAAGTTGGTATGAGATCTGTGGAAGTTATTTAAAGGATTTTTCTTTTAGTAGTATCTTTCATAGCCGATGTGAGACAACTTCCTTTGTTATTGAAAGTCATCTTCAGCTGATAAATCCCTTAACCGATGTGGGACAACTTCCTTTCTTATTGAAAGTTATCTTTAGCTGACAAATCCCTCAATACATGGTAATTGGTATTATCTTAGTTTTACGAAGTATTTGGCAAATGTTGATCCGTCTAAAATTTAATAAATGGGTTAAACAGGTTTTTTTCGGGTTTAAATATTCAACCTAAACCTAACCTATTTAATAAACAGATCAGGTCGGGTTGACCCATTTAATTAATTGGGTCAAAAATCTAAACCCAAACCCGCTAATTTCGAGTCGGTTTCAGATCAGGTTAGCATGTCGGGTCAGCTTTTGCCAGCTCTAATAGGCAGATCAATTTATTTCAATTAGTTTATATATATATATATATATATATATATATATATATATATATATATATATATATATATATATATATATATATATATATATATATATATATATATATATATATATATATATATATATATATATATATATATATATATATATATATATATATATATATATATATATATATATATATATATATATATATATATATATATATTCTGTATGCAATCTCTTCTGTATAGAACTTGTGTTCTTCCTTTTTCCGTATTATTAGAAAACTGAAATTGGAATTAATTTGCTAAATTTAGGTGAAAATTTGATTCGGATTTATAACAGTTCGATTTACAATCGGTTCGGGTTTGTATTAGTTCGGGTTAAAAACAGTTTGATTAATAATCGATCGGGTTTGTATCAGTTCGGGTTAAAAACAGTTCGATCTTAATCGGTTTTAGTCAGGTTACATTCGGTTACGTGCATAATTCGGGTCGGATTTGACTCGGGTCGGTCACTGTTCAGTTCGGGTAACATCGGTTAAGGTTTATATGTCGGTTATAAAATTCGGTTGCAGTTCGAGTTCGATTTTGCCCTTTTCGGTTATCAAACGGTTCGAGTGAAGTATCGGTTCGGGTAATTGCGGTTCGTTAAACCTAAAAAACTTACATTTTTTCGGGTCGGATAATTTTCGATTTCGAGTCGGATTTTCGGGTCGGGTTTGTTTTGAACAGCTTTAAGTTTGAGGATGAATCAAGTTGAAATAAGGTCGGGTTAAAATCATGTCGAGTTAAATTAGATCGGGTTAATATTGGATCAGGTTGATATCAAGTTGGGTTAAAATCGGATTAGGTTAACATTAGTGCGGGTCAAAACAGGTTATATTGAATCAAGTAATTGTCAGGTCAATTTTAGGCCAGGTTGAGTTTAGGAGAGTCAGATCGGTTCGGTTTGAGTTCTATTCAGGATAAATCGATTTTGGGTTAAGATTGAATTGAATCAATAAGTGCTAATTTAGCTTAGATCGGGTAAAATTTAGGTTTGAGTTGAGTTCAAGTCGTTTACAGATAGATCGAGTTTGGGTTGTTGTAGGCGTCGCTCGAAGTGTGCTTACATTAAGCATGTTGTGAATATGCTTGACAACTATAGGAAGTTGGATTTGACATATAACGATTAAGGATGAAAAAGTAGGGAAACGCCAACTAGATTTTAAGGAACTTGTAAACCGTTCATGGATCATTGACAACTACAAAACGGGACAAATAGGTTACACCCTATTCATTATATTGTGTATTCCATTATGGTCCTGAACCATGATTGGATATTCGGGAATAATGGTATGAAGGGTTTAGGGTTAAGGTTTAGGGTTTAAAGTTTTAGGGTTTAGGGTTTAGAGTTTAGGGTTTTAGGAAATATTTCATGATTTGGAAATATTGGGGCATATTATTTTATCGAAAGATAATTTTTAAAGTCAATGTATTAAGGAAAGTCAAAATACAAGTTTGAGCAGGAAAGGGATCATTAAGGGTAGTAAAGGAATTTTAAGTAGGAGGGATTTTGAGAGGGGATATAAATACCCATCATAAGCCTAAGGTGAAGTGCACCCAAAGGTAAACTCTCTCTTTCTCCTCTTATTTTCTTTTCTCCTTAATTTTCCCTTCCCCTTAATTTTAATTATTTTAATATTTTAATCACCACACACCGCACACCGATCGACCACCACCACCAACCTTCGCCAGCGATAGCAACCACCAGGAGGCGCGACGATAACAGCCTAGGTGGTTGCGTGCGCCGGTGGTTCTTTTAAAAAAAATTATTATTATTCTTTTTGTTTTAATTAAATCTACCCTAAATCTAATTATTGTTTTTGGGTTTTGTGATGATTTTAGGATGTTTAATAATGAGTATTTTATTTATAAATTTGCGGATTTAGTTTTTAATTAAAGAGCCCCAAATTATAAACCCTAGGTTTCTAAATTAATGAGTATTGATGGAGTTGGATTGTGGCTAATTCAAACTATTGAAATTAATGTTTTTAAACATAATTACAACAATTTTTCATGGTTTAATAAAGTTGGAATTTTTATATAAAGGTTATAATTAGGTTTCTTGAAAGGATTTTTAATCACCCATTAATTGGGAATAAAAGTAAGGGTTTTAAATAAAATTTCAGATTATTGTAGAGGGTTTATGAGTGATTTAAAGTGTGTATATATTGCTGAAAAGTTGTGTGAAAGAGGTATTAATACTTCTTTATAATTTTGGTTTGTAGGAGACTTCCAAGTGAGTGATTTTATTTAGTCTTGACGATTTTGAGATCATATTCAAGGTACGTTTGCGTACTTGGTAATGTTTAAGTGTATAGAAGCATGCTAGGATTTGATTAATTAATTCCAAGTAGTATCATGATATGTGTTGGATGGAATTTGTTAATTGGATTGATATTGGTGAATGATTTGTGATCTTTGAAATATCTATGGTGAATTGGGGATTGGAATTAATTATATTGGCATGTCGAATATGAACCACACTTTTATTATTGGCATGTTAGAGAGCATGTTTAATTAAACTAAATGTTTAATTTGGTTTGGAACATAAAAAGGAAATTTTATGATGGTTTATGTAATTTTTATTGATGCTATTAGCATGAGGAAAGATATATTAAAGTGTCTTAGTACACAGGAATAAATTATATTGCGGTGTCTATGTGCACTTAAGGTGTTCTTAACACCGAAGGATAGGATTTGCGGTGCCTTTATGCACTTAAGGTGTTAATTAACACCGAGGTAGATAAAAAAGGATTCCACACTTAATTTATGTGGTTACTAAATATTCAAGAATTAAATTGGGTTGTTTGATTGCTTGAATGAATTGTAATGTTTGGTTGTGTTGTGTTTGAGAATCATCACTAAGTTTATTAATATGTAAATAACGTAAAGTGAAAGAGATTACGCACCAAAACTCTTGGAACGTATATACCTTGAGTATGAACATATAGGGGGAGTTATGGGGTTTTATATTTAACCATGACTTCTACTGGGTGTACAGGACGCTATATTTTACCTTTTTATTATTTATTATGCGCACGTCTAATCACTTCATGTGACATTTTCTAACCCGGTTAGCTCCCGGTGTAGTTTACCACAATTTATTGAGGTAGGTAGTTGGTTGGAAGCTCTTTTGAGGCGTAATCAAAATTTAAATGAACATTAGCATTTATCTAGTTAGGTGTGAGTGTCTTGAATGCTTGTTTACAAGTGTAACACAGTAAGTTATGTATTGATAGGATGAAAGCATGTTAGTGTGTTTTATTCGCTTATGTACTCGGCGTTGCTGATTGTGTGTTTGTATGTTTGTTTGGCCTTGTCTTTACCTTGGCCCTACGACGACCCATTTCCAATGGCGAGTAGTTACTTAGGTGATGAATTTTTTAGGTGATGAAGGATTATCATGATGGGGATAAGTGAAAAGCGAATTATGCTCAGTTTCCTATAAGAATATGAAATGTTTAGTTACTTTGAACATTATTTATTTTATTATACTCATGAGACTAACGCAGAGTTTTTAACATTTATTTGATTTTAAGGGCTTACGATGATTCCAAGTTGTAGGTTAACTTTGTTTGACTTAGCTTGGTTTTTGTTTGACTTTTTAAAAGTTCACTTGTTTTAAATGGTTTCTAAAATGTAATCTTCCGCTGTGTGTCTTTGATAAATGCCTTAACCGTTTTCACGGTGGCGGTAATGTCTTAGATTTTCCTATTTTGTATTTTAAAAAGGCAAAATAGGCATTTTAAAGAAAAGGAATTTCTAGGGTGTTACAGCTATTACCTGAGTTAATGTAATAAGGAAAATTGTTATTGACTACGAAGTATGTATGACTATCATGTTTATTATACAGAAAATCATGAAGTATTGTAATCAAGGTGCAATAGTTAGATGTGCATTGAAACCTGTATGGTTCGGAAAATATACAAGAAACTTTGCCTGCGTATCATAGAACTTCGTGGGAGAAACATGCCTTAAAAAGCTCCCATTTTGATAATGCAAACTTTGTTTTGGACATAGCTAAAGGATGACACCTTGGTTTGTCATATGGATCAGACAGAGTTTATCCAACCATCTTCCCAAATTGAGAATTTCTAAATGCTTCATCAATTTTTTCAACGGAAATAAATCGGTAAGATTTCAAAATATATGCCCAATATATAGTTAGGTAACAAAGAAATGATAGCAAATAAATGATAGTCAAATAACAAAGAAATGATAACAAAGAAATGATAACAAAGAAATATAAAAATTAAATATAAAATCAATTGAAATAAAATAGGAATGAAGCAGCTACAATCATCTAGCAACAATTTTAACATTATATCCAGTTGGAATGATTCAAAGTAGTTCTTATAGTTTAGGATAGGAGCTGTTAAATTTTGTCCTTCAAAGTAGTAAGTAGTTACGGTTAGTTCCTATTAGTAGTAGTATCTAGGTAGTTGTTTACTTATTCCAATGAATAAATTAGCATATTCTTATCTAGATACATTTGTTAAGGAATAGTGGTGTAGCCCACTACTTGTTAGTGCTCCTAAATTTGTGTCCAATTTTTTATTTCTCTAAGCATATTTAATGGCTCTTCATGTACTTGTGTAAAATGCAATGAGATTAATCAACTATTTATCTCTCATCTCTCTATATTATAGTTTTAACATATCCTTCACCTATAATCCTTAATTATTTAAGCAACTACTTTACCACCAATCACAACAAATTTAGAACGAAGTTTGAAATTACCACGTACAGCTTAATTCTACAACTTATATGCTTATCCCTAATATTTTTTAAATAGGTAAAATTACTCTCAGACTTTACACCTAATCATATATTTATTCATGTATATGCTAAATCTAAACAAATAAACATATCTATATTGAGTATAATCATATATAGTCTCTATCACCCACTTTTTAAAACACCAGCATTTAGAAATGTTAGATAGACAAGATGTTTATTAGGTAGCCAAAAATTTCTGCTTTATGTAGTTGTAAGTCTTGTAACTGAATGCTCTGTCTATCCAACTCCTAAAATGCTCTGGAAAAGAACAAGCAAACTTGTTTTCAAAGACAATGAATTGATAAAAATCAAACCTCAAGTAAAAAGTCTGCAACCACCTTACGAGGGGCCAAATGAAAGCCTAAAGATTCAAAGAAATCCAACACATCTGCACAAGGGCCATGATAGACCATATGACCTTCTGACAAGAGCATCAGATCATCAAAGATGTCAAATGTCTTAGGTACTGGCTGAAGTAGAGCCATGACCACCGTCCCATCCATTTGATGGAAAAAATTCCCCATGCATTTAACGTAGGGTTTCGTAGTGACCCGACACTACGCGGAAGAAAACCCCCCAAGACCCGCCCCTTAATTAAAGCAATTAACAAGCATAATAAACATAATTAAGCAAGACTAAGAACAAGAATTATACCTTTGTGGCATGCTTCGCTCCCAAAGAGCTCTTACTTCAAAATCTCGAAACTCTTAGATCTCTGACGGATCGTACCCTCGACCCGACCCGAGCGTCCCAAGTCTTGAAGGTTAGTCAAGACCCGGACAAACAAAACTATGAATTTTATGAATCAAAGGTTTACTCTAATTACAAGAGTTGCCTTTTTAATTCCACTCAAGGTTGTATCTTCCCAATCCCCATGCCCTTGGTATTTATAGGGAAGAGCACCCTTGATTTCAAATCTCCCATCAATGTGGGAGAGGAGAGTTGGTAAAATCAACAATTTATTTAATTCCAAATTAAATAAATAATCAACTTAATCACATTGCGACAAGTGGCACAATCACATGCTAATAAGTGATGGCCAAGGCTAGGTGGGGGGGGGGGGGGACCATTTGCCTTGTTCCCCAAGGCCCTTGATTGGTCCCCACAAGCAAGCACAAAACCGAGTCAAGGAGGGCTGGCTGGCTGCCAGCTAGCACTGCCTTGTTGCCCAGCATCCCAGTTAGCCAGTGCGTGCTGGTGTTGGGCTGTGCTGGTGCTGGTGCTTTGTGCTAGCACATTGTGCTGGCACTGGCCCCAGCATCCCACGCACCACACGCATCCCCGCTGCAGCTCTCGACACGCACATGCCTCGCCCCATGCGCACCATGCTGTTGCGATGCCTTTCACACACACGCACACGCACATAAGGCCTACCATAGTGTTGTGCTTGTGCAAGGGACTTGCGATAGTGCCTAGCACCCAGCCACGCATGCTGTGATGCAGTGCCATGCGAAGGCACACATGTGCGCAGGCATGCTGCTATGATGATTTAATAGGCTAAGGCATAAGCACACGCGCACACACACTTGCCTAGCCATGCGATGGTTCTGTGCTTGTGGTGCGATGGGCTGCGATGGTGCGCCTAGCCATGCTAGGTGCATGCTAGCTCGAACTAGCCTAGCATCCACATGGTTAGATCATTGTGGTGCTACGAATACGCTCGTACTTGTTGCTTGTGATTTTGCGACGCTCGGTCTCGACACCCTAGGCTCGATATCCGACGCTTGTATTCGTAAAACTCTGTTGACTCATTAAATCCTTTTGGATTAATTCATCATCTGGGATCGGTGATTCGATTGGGTTCGACCCGAAGGGTTCAGTTAAGATTAAGCTGTAATATCAGTTGTACCTTGATATTACTGATCGGAAACGGCCTCCACCTAGACATTCCGATCACTTGATCTTACTGAAGAATTAACTCTGTAATAATTATGAACCCTCTATTAGAATGATACACTTGTTGGAAGGACACTATTCCTTTCAATCTCCCAGTTGTCCTTCCGGACAAGTGTGCATATAGTGTATAGCCCATTTCCTGTGTCTCTTAATGTTTCTTCGTGAACTATAAGGTAAGATTCATTGTCATCTTTATTACGTTCAGAAGTGTTTCTCGATCTTCGAGTTCAACTGTTAATAAGCAGATGATTTCTAAAATCCATCTGAGCACAGCCATGCATTTTCACAGTCTCGCTCTTCGAGCGGCCTTGTAAACAACAAAAACATTTTCCCTATTATTAATTGGGGGACAATCTCAGTCTCGCATTATAAATTTCACTTACTAAGAGGACTTAGTCTCCCGAGTGCTCCCTTATGATCTTAATGAACTATATAAAATGAAAAATAAACAATGAACAATGAAGAATGAACAAAGAACAATGAATCATGAACAATGAACAATGAACAATGAACAACGAACAATGAACAATGAACAATGAACAACGAACAATGAACAATGAACAATGAACAATGAACAACGAACAATGAACAATGAATAATGAATAATGACCAATCAAAAATGAATAATGAACAATGAAAAATAAATAATAAACAATAAACAATGGATAATGGACAATGAAAAATAAAAAATGAACAATGAACACTGAACAACGAACAAGGTTCAATGATCAATGAGCAATGAACAATGCCAAATGATTAATGAACCATAAACATCGAAAAATAAACAATCAACAATGAACTATACAATGAATAATAAACAATGAACAATGAACAATGAACAATAAACAATGAACAATGAACAATGAACAATGAACAATGAATAATGAACAACAAACTGTGAAGAATGAAGAAGGAACAAGGAACAATGAACAACGGACAATATTCAATGATCCAAGAACAATGACAAATGATCAATAATTAATAAACATCAATCAATGAATAATAACTAGTGAACAATGAACAAGTAACAACGAATAATAAACAATAAACAATGAACAATGAATGATGAACAAGGAACAATGAACAAGGAACAATGAACAATGAACAATGAACAACAAACCATAAACAATGATCAATGAACAACGAACAATGAATAATGAACAATGAACTATGAACTATGAACAATGAACCATGAACCATGAACAATGAACCATGAACCATGAACAATGATAAATGAAACGTGAAAAATGAAATTAATAATGAACAATGAACAATGAACAATGTACAATGAACAATAACCAATGAACACTGAACAATGAATAATGAACAATGAACGATAAACAAGCATTAATGAACCATTAACAATGAACAAGTAACAAAGAACAACGAACAATGAACAATAAACAATGAATAAGGAATAAAGAACAATAAATAATTAACAATGAACAATGAACAATGGATAATGGACAATGATTTATGAACAATGAATAATGAACAATGATCAATGAACAACAATCAATGAAGAACAAATAATATTCAATGATCAATGAACAATGATGAATGATCATTAATCAATAAACATCGATCAATGAACAATAAGTAGTGAATAATGAACTATGAACTATGTACAACAAACAACGAATAATGAACAATGAACAATGAACAAAGAACAATGAACCATGAACAATGAACAATGAACCATGAACAATGAACAATGAAGATTGAAAAATGAACAATGAACAATGAACAATGAACAATGAACAATGAACAATGAACAATGAACAATGAACAATGAACAGTGGATAATGAAGAGTGAATAATGAACGATGAATAATGAACGATAAACAAGGAACAAGGAACAAGGAACAAGGAACAAGAAAAAATGTACAATAAATTAGGAACAATAAAAAATAAATAATGAACAATGAACAATTAACAATAAAACAATGAACAATGAATAATGAACAAT
Source organism: Amaranthus tricolor (assembly GCF_026212465.1). Classification (NCBI taxonomy): domain Eukaryota; kingdom Viridiplantae; phylum Streptophyta; class Magnoliopsida; order Caryophyllales; family Amaranthaceae; genus Amaranthus; species Amaranthus tricolor. Next base: position 22,937,008 of record NC_080056.1, on the reverse strand, counting down.
GAACAATGAATAATGAACAATGAACCATTAGATATGAACAAGGAACAAGGAACAAGGAACAATGAACAATGAACAATGAACAAAAACCAATTAACAATGCTCAATGAACAATGAACAATGAACAAGGAATAATGAACAATGAACAATGAACAATGAACATTGGATAATGAAGAATAAACAATGAATAATAAACATTGAACAACGAACGATGAACAAGCAACAATGAACCATTAACAATGAACAAGGAGAAAGGAATAATGAATAATGTAAAATAAACAATAAACAATGGACCATGAACAATGAACAATAAACAATGAAAAATCAACAATGAACAATAAACAATAGATAATAGACAATGAAATTGAACATTGAACAATGAAAAAAGAACAATGAAGAAGGAACAATAAATAATGAACAGTGAACAATAAACAATGAACTTTGAACATTTAACAATGAAGAATGAACAATGAACAAAGAACCATGAACAATAAACATTGAACGTTGAACAATGAACAACGATCAATGAAGAATAAATAATGAACAATAAAAAACATACAATATTCTATGTATAATGAACATCGATAGTGAACAATACATATTGGACAGTGAACAAGGAACAACGAATAATACAAAATTAAAAATGAATTATGTATGATGAACAATGAAGGATGAACAATGAACAATGAACAATGAACAATGAACAATGAACTTTTAGCAATGAACAATAAACAATGAAAAATTAACAATGAACAATGAAAAATTAACCGTGAAAATTAAACAATGAACAATGAAAACTGAACAACGAACATTGACCAAGCAAGAATGAACAATGAACTATGAACAATTTACAATGAACAATGAAAAATGAACAATGAATAATGAACAATGAACAATGAATAATGAACAATAAACACTGAACAACGAACAATGAACATCGAACGATAAACAAGCAATAATGAATCATTAACAATGAACAAGGAACAAGGAACAAGGAACAAGGAACAATGAACAATAAACAATGATGTAAGAAAAATAAACAAGGAATAATGAATAATAAACAATGAACAATGAACAATGAAAAATGGATAATGGATAATGAAATATGAACAATGACTAATGAACGACGAACAAGCAACAATGAACAACAAATAATATTCAATGATCAATGAACAATGACGAAACATCATTAATCAATAAAAATCGATCAATGATCAATAACTAGTGAACAATGAACAAGGAACAACGAACAATAAACAATGAACAATGAATTTTGTACAACGAACAATGAATAATGAACAATAAATAGTGAACAAGAAACAATGAACATGTAACAATGAACAATGAACAATTAAGTAATGAACAATGAACAATGGACAATGGACAATGAAGAGTGAATAATCAACAATGAACAATGAACGATGATAAACGAACAAGGAACAAGGAACAATGAAAAATAAATAAGGAACAATGAACAATGAACAGTAACCAATTAACAATGAACAATGAGCAATGAATAATGAACAATGAACAATGAACAATGAGCAATGGATAATGAACCATTCGCAATGAGCAACAAACAATGAACAATGAACAATGAACAATGAACAATAAACAATGAACAATGATTAGGGAACAAAGAATAATGAATAATGAACAATGATAATTAACGATAATAAATGGATATTGAACAATGCAAAATGAACGATGAACAATGAACAATAAACAATAAACAAGATACAATAAACAATGAACAATGAACAATGAACAATGAACAATGAACAATGAACAATGAACGATGAACAATGAGCAATGAACATTGATAAAATAACAATGAACAATGAATAATGAACAATGAAAAATGAACAATGAAAAATGAACAAAGAACAATGAACAAATAACAATGAACATTTAACAATCCACAATGAATAATGAACAACGAACAGTGAAGAATGAACAATGAACAATAAACAACGAACAATATTCTATGAACAATGAACATTGACCAATGAACAAGAAATATTAAACAGTGAACAAGGAACAACGAATAATAGACAATTAACAATGAACTATGAATAACGAACAATGAATAACGAACAATGAACAATGAACAATGAATAATGAATTATGAACTATGAACAATGAACAATGAACAATGAACAATGAACAATGAACAATGAACAATGAACAATGAACAAGGAAGAATAAATAGTGAAGCATCAACAGTCAACAATGAACATTGAACAATGAACAATGAACAAGGAACAAGGAACAAGGAACAAGGAACACGGAACAATGAACAACGAACAAGGAACAAGGCACAATGAACAATGAACAGTGAACAATGAACAATTAACAATGCACAAGGAACAAAGAACAAGGAACAGTGAACAATGAACAACGAACAATGAACAAGGAACAAGGAACAAGGAACAAGGAACAATGAACAATGAACAATGAACAATGATCAATGAACAATGAACAATGAACAATGTTCAATGAACAATGAACATGGAGCAAGGAATAATGAACCATGAACAATGAAAATTAACTATAATAAATGGATAATGAACAATTAAAAATTAACAATGAACAATGAATGATAAACAATCAGCAAGGAACAATAAACAACGATCAATAAATAATGAACAATGAACAAAGAAAAATGAACATTGAACAAATAACAATAAACAATAAACAATAAACAATGAATAATGAACAATGAAAAATTAACAAAGAACAATGAACAATTAACATTGAACGTTCAACAATGCACAACGAACAATGAACAATGAACAATGAACAATGAATAATGGACAATGAAATATGAAAAATGAATAATGAAAAATGAACAAGGAACAATGAACAGCGAACGATATTCAATGATCAATGAACAATGACGAATTATCATCAATCAATAAACATCGATCAATAAACAATAACTACTAAACAATGAATAGAAACAACGAACAATAAAAAATGAATAATGAACTTTGAGCTATAAACAATTAATAATGAATAATGAACAATGATAAAGGAACAATGAACCATGAACAATGAACAATGAACAATGAACAATGAACAATGAACAATGAACAATGAACAAATGAACAATGAACAAATGAATCGTTTAAAATGAACAATGAACAATGAACAATGAACAATGAATAACGAATAATGAACAACCAAAAATTAACAAGGAACAAGGAACAAGGAACAAGGAGTAATTTACAATAAATAATGAACAATGACCAATTAACAATGAACAATGAACAACGAATAATGAACAATGAACAATGAACCATGAAAATTGAACAATGCACAATGTACAATGAACAATGAACGATGAACAATGAACAATGGACAATTGACAATAAGAACAATGAACAACGAACGATGATAAATAACAAGGAACTAGGAACAATGAACAATAACTAATGCACAATGACTAATTAACAATGAACAATGAACAGTGAACAATAATGAACAATGAACAAGGAACAATAAACAATGAACAATTAACAATAAACAATGAACATTGAGCAATAAACTATGAACAATGAACAATGAACAATGAACAATGAATATTAAACGATGCACAATGAACAATGAACAATGAACATTAAACGATGCACAATGAACAATGAACAATGAACAAAGAACAAAGAACCATGAATAATGAACAGTGAAGATTAAATAATGAACAATCAACTATAAACAATGAACATTGAGCAAAGAACAATAAATAATGAACAATAAACAATCAACAATCAACAATCAACAATCAACAATCAACAATCAACAATCAACAATCAACAATCAACAATCAACAATGAACGATGAACCATGAACCATTAACATTAAACATTGAATAATGAGCAATGAACAATGAATAATGAATAATGAACAATGAACAAAGAACGTCGAATATAGAACATTTAACATTGAACAATGAACAATGAACAATAAACAATAAAAATTGAACAATGAACGATAAATAATGAATAGTGAACAATGAACAATGAAAAAAGAATCATGAACAATGAACAATGAACATTGAACTATAAACAATAAACAATAAAGAATGAGCAATGAACAATGAACATACAACAAGGAAGAATGAACAGTTAACCTTGAACAGTGAACAATGAATAATGAACACTGAACACTGAACAAGCAACAATGAATAATGAACAATGAACAATAAACAATGAACATTCAATAGTGAACAATGAACAATGAATGATGAAGAATGAACAACGAGCAATGAACAAGGAACAATAAACATTGGACAATATCCAATGATAAATGAATAATGACAAATAATCAAAAATCAATAAACATCGATCAATGAACATTAACTAGTGAATAATGAACAATGAATAATGAATATGAACATTGAACTTTGCACAATGATCATTAATCAATAAACATCGATCAATGAATAATAATTAGTGAATAATGAACAAGAGACAATGAACAAAAAACAATGAACAATGAACTATGAGCAATGAACAATGAATAATAAACAATGAACAATGGAAAAGGAACAATGAACCATGAACAATGAATAATATACAATGAACAATGAACAATTAAAAATAAACCTTGAAAAATGAACAATAAACAATGAACAATGAACAATGAATAATGAATAATGAACAATGCACAATGGACGATGAACAATGAATAATGAACAATGAACAACGAACAATTAACAAGGAACAAGGAACGAGGAGCAATTTACAATAATTAAAGAATAATCACCAATTAACAATGAGCAATGACCAACGAATACTGAATAATGATCAATGAACCGTGAAAATTGAACAATGCACAATGTACAATGAACAATGAACGATGAACAATGAACAATGGACAATGGACAATATGAACAATGAACAACGAACGATGACAAAGAACAAGGAACAAGGAACAATGAACACTAACTAATGCACAATGACCAATTAAAAAAAAGAATGAACAATGAATAATGAACAATGAATATTGAACAAGGAACACTAAACAATGAACAATAAACAATAAACAATGAACATTGACCAATGAAAAGGGAACAATGAACAATGAACAATGAACATTGAAAAATGAACAATGAACAATAAATATTAAACGATGCACAATGAAAAATGAACAATGAACAATGAACAAAGAACCATGAATAATGAACAGTGAAGATTCAAAAATGAATAATCAACAATAAAAATGAACATTGAACAATGAACAAGAAATAATAAACAATAAACAATGAACAATGAACAATGAACAATGAACAATGAACAATGAACAATGAACAATAAACAATAACAATGAACAATGAACAATGAACCATGAACAGTGAACAATTAACATAAAATATTGAACAATGAGTAATGAACAATTAATAATGAACAATGAACAATGAACAAAGAACGATGAATAAAGAACAATTAATATTGAACAATGAACAATAAACAATGAACATTGAGCAATGAACAGTGAATAATCAAAAACGAACAATGAACCATGAATAATGAACAATGGACAATAAATATTAAACGATGCACAATGAACAATGACCAATGAACAAAGAACCATGAATAATGAAAAGTGAAGATTTTAACAATGAACAATCAATAATAAACAATGAACATTGAACAATGAACAATAAATAATGAACAATAAACAATAAACAATAAACAATGAACAATGAACAATAAACAATGAACAGTGAACAATGAACAATGAACAATGAACAATGAACAATGAACAATGAACAATAAACAATGAACAATAAACAATAAACAATGAACATTGAGCAATGAACAGTTAACAATGAACAATGAATATTAAACGATGCACAATGAACAATGAACAATGAATAAAGAACCATGAATAATGAACAGTGAAGATTAAACAATGAACAATCAACAATAAACAATGAACATTGAACAATGAACAATAAATAATAAACAATAAACAATGAAAATGAACAATAAACTATAAACAATGAACAATGAACAATGAACAATGAACAATGAACCATGAACCATGAACCATGAACAATGAACAATGAACAAAGAACGATGAATAAAGAGTAATAAACAATGAACAATGAACAAAGAACGATGAATAAAGAACAATAAACAATGAACAATGAACAATGAAGTATGGACAATGGACAATGAACCGTGAATAATGAACAATGAACAACGAACGATGAATAAGCAACAAGGAAAAGGAGGAATTTACAATAAATAATGAATAATGACAAGTTAACAATGAACAATGAACAATGAAATGTAAAAATGAACAATGAACAATGGACAAATGAACAATGAATAATGAACAATGAACAAAGAACGATGACAAGGAACAAGGAACAAGGAATAAGGAACAATGAACAATAACTAATGAATAATGACCAATTAACAATGAACAATACACAATGTACAATGAACAATGAACAATGAACAATGAACAATGAACAAGGAACAATAAACAATGAATAATGAACAATGAACAATGAACAATGAACAATGCACATTGAACAATGATCAGTGAACAATGCACAATGAACAATGAACAATGAACAATGTACTATGAATATTGAACGATGAACAATGAACTATGAACAAAAGAACCATGAATAAAGAACAATGAAGATTGAACAATGAACAATGAACAATGAACAATAAACAATGAACATTGAACAATTAATAATAAATAATGAACTATGAGCAATGAACAATGAACAATGGACAATGAACTATGAATAATGAACAATGAACATTAAACATTGAACAATGAGCAATGAACAATGAACAATGAACAACAAACGATGAACAAAGAACCATGAATAAAGAACAATGAACCATGATTAATGAACAATGAACATTAAACATTGAACAATGAGCAATGAATAATGAACAATGAACAACGAACGATGAACAAAGAACCATGAATAAAGAAAAATTAACACTGAACAATGAACAATGAACAATGAACAATAAACAATAAACATTGAACAAGAAACGATAAATAATGAATAGTGAACAACGAACAATGAAAAAAGAATCATGAACAATGAACAGTTAACATTGAACAATGAACAATGAACAATAAACAATGAACATTATTCTATGAACAATTAATGTCGACCAATGAACAATAAATATTGAATAGTGAACAAGGAACAACGAATAATGCACAATTAACAATGAAGTATTTATAATGAACAATGAATAACAAAGAATGAACAATGAACTATGAATAATGAACCACGAACAATGAAAAATTAACAATAAACAATGAAACAAGAACAATAAATAATGAACAACGAACAATGTTTAATGAACATTAAACAATAAAAAATGTACAATGAACAATGAACAATGACCAATGAACAAGGAAGATTAAAAATTGAACAATGAATAGTAAACAATAAACAATGAACAATAAAACAAAGAACAATAAACAACGAACAATGAACTATGAACGATGAAAAATGAGTAACTAACAAGGTTCAATGATCAATGAGCAATGAATCATGACAATTGATTAATCATCAATGAACATCGAAAAATAAACAATAAACAATGAAAAATAAATAGCGAACAATAAAAAATAATGACGACGAACAATGAACATTGAACAAAGAAGAATACACAATGAACCATGAACAATGAACAATGAACAATGAACGATGAACACTGAACAATGAACAATGAACAATGAACAATGAACAATGAACAATGAACAATGAACAATGAACAATGAACAATGAACAATGAATAATGAACAATGAACAATAATCAATGAACAATCAATAATGAATAAGGAACAATGAGGAATGAAGAATGTACCATAAAGAATGAACAAGGAACAATGAATAACGGAAAATATTGATCCATGAAAATTGACAAATGATCAATAATTAATAAATATCGATCAATGAACAATAAGTAGTAAGCAATGAACAAGAAACAACGAACAATAAACAATAAACAATGAACAATGTACAATCAGCAATGATTAACGAACAATGATCAATGAACAAGGAACTACGAACAATGAACAATGAATAATGAATAATGAAAAATAAACCATAAACAATGAACAATGAACAATGAACAACGAACAATGAACAATAAACAATGAACAATAAACAATGAACAATCAATAATGTACAATGAAAAATAAACAATAAACAATCAATAGTGAACAATGAACAACGAACGATTAACAACGGACAATATTCAATGATCAATGAACAATGACAAATGATCAATAATCATTAAGCATCGATCAAAGAACAATAGCTAGTGAACAATGAATAATGAATAATGAACAATGAACTATGTACAATAAACAATGAATAATGAACAATGAACAATGAACAAGGAACAATCAACCATAAACAATGAATAGTGAACAACGAATAATAAACGATGAACAATGAACAATGAACAATGAACAAGGAACAATAAACAATGAACAATAAACAATAAACAATGAACATTGAGCAATGAATAGTTAACAATGAACAATGAATATTAAACGATGCACAATGAATAATGAACAAAGAACCATGAATAATGAACAGTGAAGATTAAACAATGAACAAGCAACAATAAACAATGAACATTGAACAATGAACAATAAATAATGAACATTGAATAATGAACAATAAATAATGAACAATAAACAATGAACAATGAACAATGAACAATAAACAATAAACAATGAACAATGAACAATGAACAATGAACAATGAACCATGAACCATGAACAATGAACAATTTACATTAAACATTGAAAAATGAGCAATGAACAATGAATAAAGAACGATGAATAAAGAACAATGAACAATGAACAATGAACAATGAACAATGAACAATGAACAATAAAGTATGGACAATGGACAATGAACCGTGAATAATGAACATTGAACAATTAAGGATGAATAAGGAACAAGGAAAAGGAGGAATTTGCAATAAATAATGAATAATGACAAGTTAACAATGAATAATGAACAATGAACAATGAAATGTAAAAATGAACAATGAACAATGAACAATGAACAATGAACAATGGACAATGAACAATGAATAATGAACAATGAACAACGAGCGATGACAAGGAACAAGGAACAAGAAACAAGGAACAAGGAACAATGAACAATAACTAATGAACATTGACCAATTATGTAACGGCCCGGTTTAAGTGACCCGGAATATCATGTGAGAACATGAATCCGGCTCACAAACGGACGCAAGAAAACTTATCCTTACTCGGATCGTCAACGTTCCAACGGTAAAGGAATATGGTCAACAAAGAAAATAGCGCTAAACAAAACAAAACCAAACAAATAGGGAAGTCTTTACATACAACTCGAGAGCCCATCGGCCTCTAGACTAACTAAAATTGTACGAGATAAAAGAAAACATCACAAACTTTGGTTACATAAACTGAGTTATTTAGACTCATTACAAAGTAAGTCTAGACTTGATAGTTACGGGTTCTAAGCTGAATCCTCACTCCAGCCCCCTCCTGCGATTAACCTGCTGCACGTCGTATGATAACACGTAGCAGGTTCCAAAGAACAATCAATACACGTCAGAGACTTCATACATATATTAAACAGGTTGAATACAAGCATTGTGTTTACCCTAGCATGCAAAGGCTCTATTATGTAATCTTTGTTCATTATTTCCAACCTTGCAACGTTGCCCGACATGTGCGGGTCGTGCAAGTCATATTTCCAATTTGTTTGGTGGAATACACTTAGGAGAGCTAATCCCAAGGCAACCACCTACCTAAGACGTTGCCCGTCCTGTTCGGGTCGCCAAAGGTTAAGTATGCATACCCCCATGGTGATCATAAAGATCCCTGAATGCCATGGGAAAAATAGTTGATAATTTTCCAATTCATTTGTTAACCCTTTTGGGTAACATATCCATAAATTCTCAATTTCCACATAATCATTTCATATTATTTGAGGTGTCTAATCCTTATGTGATTACAAAGCCTTGATTAGGAATAAAACAACATTACTTGCACAACCATATAAACAGTATGGTCTAAGCGTGTACCTTTAAGCACAGCAATTCCAAACAACGTTCAAGCACGACAAGAATTTCACCCTCTTATGAATCGAGGTCCTAATTAACAAACACACAAAACGACCACGTTTAATAACGGGTTTTCACAAACAATCCACTCCATACTACTAAAATATCACAAAGACTTGATAATTTCAAATGTTTTCATCCAATTCATGTTCGCTCCAAAATTCCCATTCTGACCAGAAACTTTTATGGCCAAATCGGACAGTTTAGAAAATTCAAATTAAAAATCCGACTTCACCGCTGCGTCCGGAACGCATCAATTATCTTGGGTACCAAATTTCATAATTTCTAGCATCCGATTACTATTTTTAATTATTTTAAGCGTTTTAACGAGGTTTAAAAACACATCGGTTAAATAAAACCACAACGAAACACACCCGATACCCGGATCGGGGCGCCACTACCGAGGCAGCAGCTGCTGTCCGGAATCCCCTTTTACTTTAATTATTATTTTTTTATATTATTTTATTATTCGAATTATTAAATCCTTTTTTTTTTCTTTTTAAATCTCATAACCTACATACCAACCGAAACCGAATTTTCATTCTACTAAAATAAAACAAACAAGACCAATTTCCTATCACACAACCACTTGATATTTCCACACATTTGGCAATACACAAAGTCCCATCAACAATCTAAGCCATCATCAAAACATAAGGCTAACAACTTAAGACATACTCATCATCAAGATCTTCAAAAACATTTAAAATTTCATAACCATGATAAGTAAATTAAATATTTGATCCTCTTATCAAATTTAAATTTTGTAGAGAATCATAAACCAACATTTTTTTTTTTTAAATCGAACATATATATATATAAGGACAATCCTTTAAACAAATCAAATTTTGTTAAAGGATTTATAAACTCATGGATAATTACATCACTTAATCCACACACTTTAAATTTCATCTAACAAACTAAAATCTTGTTAGAGAAATATAAATCGTAAAATAAATTCAATTTAACATTTGAATAGACTTTATTCTTATAACAAATTTAAACTTTGTTAAAGAATGTAAATCAAGGAAAATTTGCATAACAGAAATATGATTTAACCCTTTTAACAAATCAATTTTATCAAAGGATTATTAAAGAAAACTTATATAAAATACTCAATCCTCCTAATAAGTCATAGGATGTCATCATATTGAAAGAAATATTATATAATCTCATACTAGAATTTCTTATAAATAAAATTTATAAATAACAACTCAACTTACTTACCCTTTGATTTGAAGATTGGATTGAACAAAGTTTTTTTTTTTTTTTTTTCTTCTTGAATACCGAAACAAGAACAAGAAAAGAGGAAAATTTTCTGAATTTTGTTCACTTTGAAAGCTTAGGAAATGTGAGGAAATTCAAATGATGCTTAAGAATTAATAGGCACTTAAGAGGTGAGCTTAATGTGCCATAATACTCACTTATGAGAGGAGTTACAAACTCCTCCCATTCCTCCTCACAATAATCGGCCACCCCTTCCAAATTCCCCCTTATTATTTTTTTTTTTAATTAATCATTTAATTAATTGAGTAATTATTGTGTTATTATTACAATTGAAACAAAACGTCATGCGATTAAACTCGTTACCGTTAAAAATACCCCACTTTGTTACTTATATTTAACTATGAAAAATAATATAATTTAATATCACTTATTTATTTTATTTTGTTATATTTTATTTTATTATATTATATTTTATTTTTAAACCCGATAAATGACGGGGTGTTACAAATTAACAATGAACAATACACAATGTACAATGAACAATGAACAATGAACAAGGAACAATAAACAATGAATAATGAACAATGAACAATGAATAATGCACATTGAACAATGATCAGTGAACAATATACAATGAACCATGAACAATGAACAATGAACAATGAATATTGAACGATAAACAATGAACATTGAACAAAAGAACCATGAATAATGAACAATGAAGATTGAACAATGAGCAATGAACAATAAACAATGAACATTGAACAATGAACAATAAATAATGAACTATGAGCAATGAACAATGAACAATGAACAATGAACTATGAATAATGAACCATGAACATTAAACATTGAACAATGAGCAATGAACAATGAACAATGAACAACAAATGATGAACAAAGAACCATGAATAAAGAACAATGAACCATGATTAATGAACAATGAACATTAAACATTGAACAATGTGCAATGAATAATGAACAATGAACAACGAACGATGAACGAAGAACCCTGAATAAAGAACAATGAACCATGATTAATGAACAATGAACATTAAACATTGAACAATGAGCAATGAATAATGAACAATGAACAACGAACGATGAACAAAGAACCATGAATAAAGAAAAATTAATATTGAACAATGAACAATAAACAATAAACATTGAACAAGAAACGATAAATAATGAATAGTGAACAATGAACAATGAAAAAAGAATCATGAACAATGAACAATGAACATTGAACAATGAACAATGAACAATAAACAACGAACATTATTCTATGAACAATTAATGTCGACCAATAAACAATAAATATTGAATAGTGAACAAGGAACAACGAATAATGAACAATTAACAATGAAGTATTTATAATGAACAATGAATAACAAACAATGAACTATGAACTATGAACAATGAACCATGAACAATGAAAACTGAACTATGATTAATAAACAATAAACAATGAAAAATTAACAATGAACAATGAAACGAGAACAATAAATAATGAACAACGAACAATGTTCAATGAACATTAAAAAATAAACAATAAAAAATGCACAATGGACAATGAACAGGGAAGATTAAAAATTGAACAATAAATAGTAAACAATAAACAAAGAGCAATGAACAATGAACAATGAACAATAAAACAAAGAACAATAAACAACGAACAATGAACTATCAATGATGAAAAATCAGTAACTAACAAGGTTCAATGATCAATGAGCAATGAATCATGACAATTGATTAATCATCAATAAACATCGAAAAATAAACAATAAACAATGAAAAATAAACAACAAACAATAAACAATGACGACGAACAATGAACATTGAACAAAGAAGAATACACAATGAACCATAAACAATGAACAATGCACAGTGAACACTGAACACTGAACAATGAATAATGAATAATGAACAATGAACAATGAACAATGAACAATGAACAATGAACAATAATCAATGAACAGTCAATAATGAACAACGAACAATGAAGAATGTACCATGAAGAATGAACAAGGAACAATGAATAACGGACAATATTCAATGATCCATGAACAATGATAAATGATCAATAATTAATAAATATTCATCAATGAATAGTAAGTAGTAAACAATGAACAAGGAACAACGAACAATAAAAAATAAACAATGAACAATGTACAATGAGCAATGATTGATGAACAATGATCAATGAACAAGGAACTACGAACAATGAACAATGAATAATGAATAATGAACAATAAACCATAAACCATGAACAATGAACAATGAACAATGAACAATAAACAATGAACAATTAATAATGTACAATGAAAACTAAACAATGAACAATCAATAGTGAACAATGGACAACGAACGATTAACAACGGACAATATTCAATGATTAATGAACAATGACAAATGATCAATAATCATTAAGCATCGATCAAAGAACAATAACTAGTAAACAATGAACAATGAATAATGAATAATGAACAATGAACTATGTACAATAAACAATGAATAATGAACAATGAACAGTGAAGAAGGAACAATGAACCATAAACAATGAATAGTGAACAACGAATAGTGAACAACGAACAATAAACGATGAACCATGAACAATGAACAACGAATCATAAACAATGAATAACGAATAACGAACAATGAACAATGAAGCATAAACAATGAACAATGAATAACAAACAATGAACAATAAACAATGAATAATGAACAATAAACCGTGAACAATGAACAATGAACATTGAACAATGAACAATGTAAAATGAACCGTGAAAAATGAACAATGAACAATGAACAATGAACAATGAACAATGAACAATGAACAATGAACAATGAACAATGAATAATGAACAATAAACATTGAACAATGAACAACGAACGATTAACAAGCTATAATGAACCGTTAACAATGAACAAGGAACAAGGAACAATAAACAATGAACAACGACAAATGAACAATAAAAAAATGAACAAGTAATAATGAACAATAAACAATGAACAATAAACAATGAACAATGAATAATGAATAATGAACAATGAACAATGAATAATGAACAATGGATAATGGACAATGAAATATGAACAATGAATAATGAACAATGAACAATGAACAATGAACAATGAAAAAGGAACAATGGACAGCGAACAATATTCAATGATCAATGAATAATGACAAATGATCATTAATCAATAAACATCGATCAATGAACAATAACTAGTGAACAATGAACAAGAAACAACGAACAATGAACAATGAACAATGAACAATGAACTATGAGCAATGAACGATGAATAATGAACAATGAACAATGAACAATGAACAATGAACCATGAACAATGAACAATGAATAATGAATAATGAACAATGAATAATAGATAATGAACAATGAATAATGAACAATGGACAATGAATAGTGAATCATGAACAATGAACAATGAACGATGAACAAGAAACAAGTAACAAGGAACAAGGAAAAATTTAAATTAAATAATGAGCAATGACCAATTAACAATGATAATGAACATTAAATATTGAACAATGAACAATGAATCGTGAAAAATGAACAATGAACCGTGAAAAATGAAGAATAAAGAATGAAAAATGAACAATGAATAATGAACAATGGACAATGGACAATGGACAATGAAGAGTGAAAAATGAACAATGAACAACGAAACGATGACAAGGAACAAGGAACAATGAAAAATTAATAATGAACAATAATCAATTAACAATGAACAATGAACATTGAACAATGAACAAGGAACAAAAAATTATGAACAACGAACAATGAACAATGAACATTGAACAATGAACAGTGAACAATGAACAGTGAACAATGAACAATGAATATTGAACGATGAATAATGAACAATGAACAATGAATAATGAACAAAGAACAAAGAACCATGAATAATGAATAATGAAGATTGAACAATGAACAATGAACAATAAACAATGAACATTGAACAATGAATAATAAATAATGAAATATGAACAATGAACAATGAACAATGAACAATGAACAAAGATCCATGAACAATGAACAATGAACATGGAATAATGAATAATGAACAATGAACAACGAATAGTGAAGAATGAACAAGGAACAATGAATAATTTACAACGAAAAATATTCTATGAACTATGAACATCAACTAATGAACTACAAATATTGAATAGTGAACAACGAACAACGAACAATAAACTATTAACAATGAACTACGTGTAATGAACAATGAATTACGAACAATGAACAATGAACAATGAACCTTGAACAATGAACAATGAACTATGCACAATGAACAATAAAAAATGAACAATATAAGTGTCGAAGTGTTCAAAACTTAGGGTTTAGGAATTGAGGCAAATGAATGGGGAAGAATACTTTGTAAAAATTAAGAGTTGTGTGTGTCTGTTCGCCGTAACTAACAACAAAAAAGAAACCGATAAAAAAGTCAAACTTCTTTATTTTCACAGTTTGTAACAACGAACAAAAAAATGACTTTTTTTACCATATCTTTATTTTTCGGCTGTTAGTAACATCTTCTCTCATCTTTGGGTCTAAAGACAATTATTTTGAAATTAAGTTTTTTCAATCATTTGTTTTTATTTTCCCAAAAACTCACAAGAGACCGCCTCATTATGGGACAGTAACTAATGGGCTAGTCCAAACTAAAAATAAAAGATATTCAATTTTGACACTAAAGATGTCCATTCTGACATTAAAATGATCAATTTCAACTTAAAATAAATGTTAAATGAATCAATTAAACAATTAAAAAAAAATTCAGTTTTTTTAATTTTGACATTAAAGATATCCATTCTGACCTAAAAGTGATCAATTTCTACTAATAAGTTTATAACCTAAATGATTAATTATAGTCTTTTCAAAGTCTTCAGTTTTGGCGTTAAAATAAACAATTCAGACCTTTAAGTGAACAATTATATATAGTGATCAATTAAATGATCAATTATATCTCTTAAAAGAAATCAATTTTGACTTTAAGGGTATCAATTATTATCTTATTTGATCAATTACTGATCGCGAAATATAAAAAATTATAATTTGACCGATTGAGCTATTTGTCTAAGGCGTTTCTCGCAACACCTGCTGTTTAATTAAAAAAAACGTTTTTCTTTCAAATTTCACTAATTCTCTATTGAGGCCATCTTATCGTGAGACTAATTCAATTTAGCCTGCCCAACTATTTTTTAAAAACTGATTGCCGTACAAGTGATATTTTAGTATTTTTTTTTTCTTTTTATTTTATATTTTTACTTAAAAGGCCTTCTATATGAATCCGTTTCACGATGAGACGCCTACCCTCGGTTCAAATTTAACCCAAAATTTCGTCCGACCCAAAAATGTCATCTTAACCCGATCCAACACAAGAAAACTCATTTTGTCTCCTGTTACTCAAATAAGCCCTGGGTTGTGTGCTTAAACGCTCAACGAAAGAACGCTTAACCTTGTGCAACAATTTCTCCAATGGGGAAGAAGAAGAAATCCATTGATGGAAACAAAAGCGAGCACTGCCCAGCAACTGTTTTTGTTTCCAATTTGCCTTTCTCTTTCACAAATGCTCAACTGGAGGAAACTTTCAGCGATGTTGGCCCTATACGCCGCTCTTTCATGGTTACAACCAAAGGTTTTTTCTTTTTTTTATACTTCTGAACTTCCTATTTGAGGATTCATATGAGAAGGAAATTGATTGTATTTATGAGCTGATATTTGATTAGAATGCTACTTGCATTTGCATATTGGGTGTTATTGTATTTACTAGTAAATTTTTGGAACTCGGGATTTTTTGGTGTAAAGTTAGGCTTTTGTGAGATATGGGACTGTCGTAAAGTTAGGAAAATCAGTTATACAAGTTATTTATGTTAAGGTTGGAATTTGCTTGGAAATAAATGTAATAACTCACTCTGTATTATGGGTGTATTTGCAGGTTCAATAGAACACCGAGGCTTTGGTTTTGTTCAATTGTAAGTTGAATTGAGTATTATTATTGTTGGATGTCTTATTGAACTCTTCGAATAGATTATAATTTGGTTAACAGGTGGTGAAATCCCAAGTGAATTTGAATATACCCTTGTTAGGATAATGGGCCAACTTTCTATCCCAAATAGCTCGCTAGACTAACTGATTTTTTGAGTTTTACTAGAGGCATCACATTTGATGTTTTTATTTAATGGATGTAATTAATTTACAGTGCTACTGCTGAGGATGCTGTCCGCGCTATTGAGATGAAAAATGGCTCCTCCGTAGATGGACGGAAAATGGTGGTGAAACATGCTACTCATCGTGCTCCCTTGGAGCAACGCCACTCTAAACAAAATCCAGGTTGGTTGCCTCCACATGTTTGGCTGAATTGACATTTCAAGCAGGCTGCTGCTATGTGTTAGCTTGGTCAAGTCTGACTTGTTATATACTAGTAGCAGTATAGCTTTTAGTTTACCTCAAGAAATGCTAAAACTTATGCTTTGATGAGCAGCTGAATCAAATGATGCAGATAAGACGATAGATGAGAAGGATAGTGCTCCAGTTGGGGCTGAAAAACAAGAAAACTGTCCAAGTAAACCTGAATCAGGTCAATATTTTAAAACATAGGCGCCGTATAAGTTTTTAATTTTTTACTTGATTCTGTTTGTTTAAAGATCATCTGTTTGTCTGACGTACTTGGGGTCTTGGAGATATTTTAGGTAAATTGCTCCCGCCGCCAAAGAATGCAAAGAAACTCTCTGTTGATCTAGCTGATGTAGGCAAATCTTCAGAGAAACAAAGGTATTCAATTGCAATATCTTTTGCTTTTTGTTTTCTTATTTAGCATTAAATTTTACGAAAAGTTTACGATAGTCCCAATTATATCTTCTCATAATAATTCTTATTATAAACTGTTTTAGAATAATCCCAACTTTGGAGGGTATATTCTTGAGGTGATCTCGAGATTGAAAGTTGAAACAACCAGTTTACTAAGTTAAACATCGTCTTATCAAGTTTTAGCTGGCTAAGTATGAGATGGAAAAATGATAAAAGGATGCAGAGCATTGAAAATACAACCAAAAGTCCACTGTTGAAACATGTTTTTAGTTAGTTCGGACGATTTTGAAAAGTCATTTAGATTCTACTATTCTAGAATAATCTATAATTTCGATTGTTATGAAAATACTAGTTTTGTTTGGGATTATTTTTTGTCTATTTGACTTAAAATTTACAGCTTTAAGACTGATTGATGGAATGCATTTATATTTTGGTAATTGAATGGCTTGTACTTATGAGTATTGATGCAAATGAGGATTGGGGTTTTTCATTGTCTGAAATCAAGAATATCATTTCTTGTGTGTATGTATATTGATATGAATTTGAAATTCTTTGTGAAACTTATTTGTAATCTATAAAGAGTGGCAAGAACTGTTATAATTGGGGGCCTTTTAAATGTTGATATGGCCGAGGAGGTCTTACGACAAGCCAAGGAGATTGATGGAGATTGTTCGGTCACCTACCCACTTCCAAAACAAGAGCTACAACACCATGGTAATTAACTTTAAATCTATACACTTTTCTTCTTTCATCTTTCTTCCTTGGATTATGGAATGTAATTAAATCTAGACCCTAGGCCTCTAAGCCAAAAATAAAAAAGTGATTGTATGATTTTACCCTACAAAGAAATTGTGTACTTGGCTCTATTGGATTCTAGGATCTGTTTAAGCATATTCAAGCTTGGTATCAAAGGTCTAGATAGAGATCATTACAAGTAAATTAAAAGGGGGTTTGTTGGTGCTTTCTTTTTGGCTTTTATTTTCTTGGAGCCTAATTTGGGGTTCACTCTTCCTTATAGTGTAAATATTCTCAGACTTGAACCTCAATAGATATATACTAACTTTTATCGTCTTTTTTATTATTCAAACTCATACAAGAGTCTCTAATTTTACACTTTATCTCTAAACTCACTTTATACATAATAAATATTTTTTATAAAAATAATATTATTTTTTTTATAAAGGTACAAGTGTCTTAAAGTGATTGACAATTGACTTATAAAAGGGGCTCAACAAGAGTGTTAAAGTGAATTTTGAATTACAAAGACTCCACTCAAAACTATTGTTAAACATGGTACACATTATTGGTTAGTCTTGTCTCAAGATTCTCTCTAAGACTCCGTTCAAGACTTGGATAATCATCCCTTAATTGAGGGTGGCTTTACTTTTACCTTGGAGCCTTATCTTTTGATAGGATAGAAGGTAATTGGGTAGTTGTGAGCTACCTTCACCCCGTTCCCCACATGAAATATTTTATAAGGCATGACTATCTATCTTTTCCACTTATGAAGTGATGCAAAGAAAAGGCAACTTAATTAGTCTTTACTCTTGGACTATTTGTAGCACTTATAAGGGACTTTTGTGCCTCTGAATTTTCAGAAGCTGACAATTTAGAATTGTTTTAGGGCTTGCTCAGGATGGATGCAAAGCAGAAGCTGCAGCTGTAGTTTATGCAAGTATTAGATCAGCACGTGCTGCTGTTGTAGCCTTACACCAAAAAGAATTTAGCGGTGCAACAATGTGGGTTCGTCAGCTTGGTGGGGAGGTAGCCCATCTTTATAAACTTTGATCCTAGCTATGAATCTTACTTTTTCTCAATACGCATTCTTCCTGTTCTCCAAAATTGTGCTTCAATTTGAGGTAGTATCACGTACTAATTACTAGAAAACTGTATATGGTTGTTGACTGCGTTCGTCAAAATTAGTGGATTGTGGACTTTGAACCATTATTTCATTATGGGTTTACGAATTTGTTGGCATGACCTAGACATTTGTATGTTAAGGTTTAGTGCTCATTGTGTTCTTTTATTTGCACAAACTCCAAGTGATGTCACTATGATTTGAAATGGGATGACGATGACAACTGTTTTATAACAGTTGACTATTTGATGTTTTGATATGGAAGTGCCAACTGAATGAAGGAATGTATTGGTACATTGCAGACAAGCAACCTACTAATGAGAGCCCAAGTGAGGGGTTGACTTTTTTTGCGCTGTAGATTTACTTGTGTGATTGAAGTCATTGAATGTGATAATTGTGATATTACATTGTTTTATTCCTTTGGGTCTCATTTTTGTAATATAATATTTTGACAATAACTGAGTGGCTTGAGATTCATGATTGTGGCATTGTAATCATTTCACACTTCTGCTTCAGGGATCGAAGATTCAGAAGTGGAAAGTAATAGTCCGAAACCTTCCTTTTAAGGTTAATGTTCTTGTTTTCTTATATTCTTCTTCAGAATTTATTGTTTGTATAGAAATTTCAATCTTACCTGATGCTGGCGAAGCAGGCAAAAGTCAAGGAGATAAAAGAAAAATTCTCAACTGCCGGATTTGTTTGGGATGTATTTATTCCTCAGAATCCTGAGACAAGGTATGTTTCAATCTAACTATGCTGCATACCCACCAGAATTCTAAGTGTTTTTGATTGCTATATCGGCATTAATAACTATTTCTTTTTCAGGCTACCCAAGGGGTTTGCATTTGTAAAATTCACCTGCAAGCAAGATGTTGAAAATGTATGTTGTGTTTATTATGTTCAATATCCCCTTACACTTAGTGCCTTGGAGGTCCTGTGTATTGATCTGTTCATTTTTGGTACTACATCTTTTAGGCTATCTTGAAGTTCAATGGACAAAAGTTTGGTACTCGAACCATTGCTGTTGACTGGGCCGTACCAAAGAAAATTTATACAACTGGTAGCGCTTCTGTGGTCACTTCAGATGATGGTCAGCTCTTCCTCTCTTTTAAATTACTTGGTTAAAATGGTTTTGGTGAATGATAGCTCTAGCTGCAAAATGTAAAATTACCCGTGCCTCAAAGAAATTCTTATGTATGTCACCTCTCCAAACTATAATTCTTTCTTATATTCTCTGGGGGATTATAATAGGTGCTCAAGTAATCAGAAACTTTGCTTAGTATAAACTAGATAATCCATGGACATTTAATTGCATCAAGTGATTCCTTTCTTACAAAATTAAAGAGTTCCAACTTCGAACTACCCCACGTAAGGTTTGCATTGCTGGCTGGCTCCTGCTATGTGCAATGATGCATGTGGTCAACGACCTGAGTGAGGTTTCTGCTTGTTGTTTCACTGTTAGGTGATCTTTTTGAGGCCTTCTTGGTGAGGTTAATGGAAACCTATAAGTTTGTATATCTCATTCAACTTTCTTTAAACCTGTAGTAATAAGTGGGTTGCTTGCTTCTTCTAGGATTTTCAATTACTCCCTTTGTTCTTTTTTTATCTTTCCATTTGAAATTTGGGAAGAAACTAATACAAATAATAATTTCATATTAGATACTTATAAATATGATTAAAATAATGTAAAAAAAAAGATTCATAGATTGAAGTGTAAGTGAAATATTTTTATCAAGTTTCATTGGTGTATATAAAATTTTATATATTTCATTGCTTCAATGCCCTTAAGCTCCTAACTACGGTGGAATTTGGGGTTGGATATACACAACCTTACCCTTGTTATACACTTGTTAGTGATAATAAAGAGGTTGTTTCTGATTGACCCTTGGTAGTAAACATCATCAACAGCTTCACATATATAAGAAGTGCACATGATTTAATTACTATTGTCCATTATAATCCAAAACTCAAGAACTATAAATCTTTGGCCCTATTGAATTAAGGGGCATTGGGTGTATATAAAGTTCATTACATGAAAGAAAAATAAATTACATTGGGAGTTAAAATATAAGTAAATTTTATAAATTAGAGTGTAAGTGAAATAATGTCCTTGAATTCAAGTGGTTACTAAAATAAAATGATTCCAAATAAGAAAAATATTGTGAAATTTCCAAATGGGAAATATGAGAAGAACAAAAGAGAAAGGAGGGAGTATATTTTTACTACTCTTTTTGTAGCCTTATGATTATGATGAGGGAAATGAAGAGCTTAGTTTCTATTTATCACCAATTTTCCTAGTTTCTTTGAAGCCATAGTGTATCATATATTGCTGGGTGGTTTATACGATTTTTCGCTTTTTATGACTCTTTCTTAATGTAGGATAAATTGTTTGTTAGTAATGAATTAATTTCTTTCATAGGGGAACCTGTTGATCAAGATGTTGATAGTGATGCTTATGAAGCATCAGAGAATGGTGATTCAGATACTTCCACAAAGGATGGAGTCTTGGATAGATCTTACTCTGATGGAGATGCCAACCATGTGGAGGAGAAGGAAGCTGCAATTAGTTTTGAAGAGGAAGCAGAATTGACTAGGAAGGTCCTTCAGAATGTTATCACATCCTCTGTGAAAGAAGCTTTCTCTTTAAAAAATGGTTCTAATCATGTAGATTCTACCAAGGGAATTGACTTTCAGAAGAAACCAATGGTTGAACCTGAACTGACTATCCAGACAAAATCTGGAAAAGAGAGTCATGAAAAGCACATTGAATCCAGATCTGTTGGTGATGAAGATGCACTTCCAAGAACAATTTTCATAAACAATCTTCCTTTTGATCTTGATCCTACAGAAGTAAAACAAAGATTTTCTAGTTTTGGAAAAGTCCAATCATTCTTTCCAGTCGTTCATCCTGTGACAAAGTATGCAATAGCAACGATCTTGATTTTTGTACCCATCTGATTATATTTTATACATCTGATGTATTCTTACTTTCTCTGATATGAGTAGGCGTCCCAGAGGAACTGGATTCCTTAAGTTTACTACAGTTGAGGCAGCTGATGCTGCAGTTTCTGCAGCAGACACTGCACCTGGACTGGGAATATTCATTAAAGGAAGACAGTTGAACGTATTGAAGGCATTAGACAAGAAATCCGCAGATGATATAGCACTGGAGCGGTCGAAAAAGGAGAATGAAGATCACCGTAACCTTTACCTGGCAAAGGTTTTATCTGGCAATCCTTATCTGTTGTTTGAGAAGGGACATTGATGGGTTTTATATGCATGATTGATGGGATGTACTTCACTTTTAGAGAACTCGTTGTAACTATTGAAGCTTATTGATCATATTTATTTTGTGATTGCACAGGAGGGTCTGATTCTTGAGGGAACTCCTGCAGCTGAAGGGGTTTCGACTGATGATATGGAAAAACGTCAAACGTAAGCTTTTCTTGCAATTGTTTATCATCAGGTTCAAATATCTTTTTTGAAATTCTATTTTAATTTTATGAAAATAGGATTTCATATCTGTCAGCTGGGACCATACAATTTCATTACTTTATGATCTATATATCATGGTGAATGCTGATGTTTTTGTTCTGTAATTGTACAAGAAAACAAAATGCCTTGTTTCTAAGTTGACCTAAAAGCAACAATATGAATTATGAGTCATCTTTTGTAGAATGAAATGATATGTAGGAGATCTACACTGTATTTGCATTTGATATTAAGATTTATCATGCTGGGCTTCAATATTTTCTCTATTAAATTATAAATAATACAAAAATACAGTTTTGGTCATGTTCAAAACAGATTTTGCGGGTCAATGCAGATGGCTATACTGTTGCCTTGGCATATACATCGGTTATTGCAAGCTCAAACCTTTACGATGCGGTGATTTGGTGTTGTTTTTCCACTATGTAATATGAAACCTCAACATGGGTGAAGGTTGGATTTTCAAACCTAGGATTATTGAATGTTTGGCAAAAAGGTGTTTTTGACTCAATCTATGAAGCTGAAATTTTCTGTAGAATCACATAATTACCAAACTTCTGTCTTTAGCCGCTGAACAGTGGCATGTGAATGTCTATTTAGAAATCCACTTTTTGTCCTTGTGCACAATTCTTTTTGCCGCATGAAGAATAATGATTACTTATACTCCTTCAGTCCCTAGTTTTCCAGTTTTCACCTTTGGTTTGTCACAATGCCAAAGATTCTTTGAACATGTGGTGTTATTAAGGAGTGAGAAAAGTTTGAGGAATTTTTATCCATGCGCATATTTTAGGGGAATGAATTGGTGTTTTTTGCCCGAAAAAGAACTTTGAAAAAATCTTCAAGACTTTCTAAGGAAGTGTGAAGAACATATTGAAACAGAAGGAATATCGATAAATTTCTACCCTTTTTATTCATTTCTAGTCTTATACTCTTAAAGTTTCTTAGCATAATTCTTCTTAATATGTCTGTCAAAGTTTGATATAGTTTTTTCTTGTGTGAGATTGTTTTAGGATCATCACCAGGACACAAGAGTTTTTTTGTTGGCTTTTTTGCCATTTTTCGATTTTCTTATCAATCTCATCCGTCTCATATATGCTGATGGTGATTGGATCATGTGCAGGTTGCATCAGGCAAAAATGACTAAACTCCAATCTCCGAATTTCCATGTTTCCAAAACAAGACTAGTCATATACAATTTGCCGAAGTCAATGACCCAAAACCAACTTAAAAAGCTCTGCATTGATGCAGTTACTTTAAAAGCTTCAAAACAGACGCCGGTGATACGACAGGTTTGTGTGGATCGTTGAAGGTATATTTTAATTATGTTTTTGCTTCCGATTTGCATGACATATACTTAGCATTTCTTATGCAGATAAAGTTTCTCAGTGATGTTAAGAAAGGGAAGGTTAAAAACCGTTCTCGTGGACTTGCTTTCGTGGAGTTTGCGGAGCATCAACATGCCATTGTGGCATTAAGAGTTCTGAATAACAACCCTGGTAAGTTTATTAGGCATCAAATCCACATGCCATTTTGACTGCCTTTACTTTCATAACTAGTTTAATATGATTTAAAAAATAATGTGAACTATATGTTTTGACACATTTTGTGTCCTTTATTTCAATAGGGGCCAAAGATTTATAGCTATTTAGTTTTGGATTATAGTGGACTATAGTAAAATGACATTAAATCATGTACACTTATTTATATGAAGTTGCACATGATGTTTGCTACTAGGGGTTAATTAGAAACAACCTCTTTGTTAGTATTATCACTATGAAGGGTAAGGTTGCGTACTATCGACCACCCTAAAGAACCACTCTAGGTGGGAGTCACTTGATGGCATTGGGGTAATGGATTGTTACAAGTTCTTACACTTTTTTGAAATTATTGAATTTTAAATTTGCCATAAACCTTTTTCTGGTAGGATTTCGCATTACACTGATACTAAGAATGGTCGTGAGAAGTGTTGTTAGCCTTTGTGCTTGTAGCAAATAAGAAAGACTAGAGGCAAGATAGAAGAGGTAGTATATTTACGTTCTGTTTGATTGTTGGTATTAAATGGTGAAAATGATAGTAAAAATCAATCTAAGTTAGCTAGAAAAACTACGAAACAAGATCAATGATCATGCATGTCCTACTTTAACCATTCCTTTTCTTCACAAAATCCATTCCCGCCCATTACCATTTGAAAAGATGATGTTAATGGCCCGTTTGGTTAACGACACTAATTGGTGGTAATGGGAATGATTTGTAGTCTAAAATTTCATGATATGTATCAGTTCATTCCCATGGTAATGAATGTTTGATCATAAAAAAGTTTTTTGGTCACAAATTTCCATTACCACCTAATACCACATGTTCAAATGGCAATGCATTGGAATGAATTTTGTGAAGAAAATAAAATTGTTTAAGGAGATTAAGCATGACCTTTAAGTTTGTCAAGAGATATTTCTATCAAAATTGCACTATTTTTCTCATTATTATTCCCACCATTTAGTACTAATTCTCAAACGGGTCGTAAGTGGTATTGAAAAATCATGAAAAAAAAACATGTTTGAGAGTGAGAGTTCAACTACCATGGGAATGACGCTACACATTAATGTTAAAACTAAAATTCATTCCTATTATTACCATTTAATAGCAATAAACAAACGCCTTGTTAGTTATGAAAACTGGAAGCTAGTAATATTACATATTTAGTGATGATGGAGTCATGGAGTCATGGAAATAATTTCATGAAAACTTATGTAGTGTACAAATGTTAAAGAGGGATGATAGAGTATATGGTTTTGTTATTGGTAAAGGAATGTATATAATCTCCGTTTGAAAACTTTTATATTGTGAGATTTTATGGAATTATTTTTGGGGAAAGGAAGCTCTTAATAGTTTTAATAAAAGAGTTGGTATGAGTAATGGGCATTGGACATAATGCTTTGACGTTGTTGTTGTATGAATAAAAGGTGCATGTTAAAAAGGTTTTCTATTTCCCGTTATTAATATGAATTTCTTCATTGGTTCGAAAATGTTTCCCATAGTTTTGATTCATTTCATTACAGAAACATTTGGTCCTCATCATCGGCCCATTGTAGAGTTTGCTGTTGATAATGTTCAGACCTTAAGAAAGAGGAACTTGAAAATTAATGACCAGCTGCAGAAAGCTGGCGATGATCATACTGGTGCGCACGAAGACGATGACACCTTAACTCCATCCACCAAACCAAATAAAGAGAAATCCAGGAAAAGAAAATCACGGGATGAGAAGAATTCAAGAGAAGATCAAAAGACGGACAGAAAAAACATGGAAGGAAATCTCGCAACTGATGAGGTCGACAAGGAAGAGAGTCAAATGAACAATAAGAAGAAGAAAGTCCGAGCAAAAGAAGATAAAAACAATCAAGAAAAGTGTCGAAATCTTGATAAACCGTCTCAACTAAAAAATGGTACTGCAGATGCTCGTACGTTGAAGCCTTCTAAGAAAAATGATAAGCCGTCGAGCAAAAGGAAGGTGAATGATCCTACAATAGATGGTCCTGAGAAGACTCAAAAGAGGAGAAAAAGGAACAAAGATCCGTTGGGCAAAGATGTGGTGGATAAACTAGATGTGTTAATCGAAAGATATCGAACCAAGTTTTCACACAACAGTTCTGATAAAGCCGATGGTGAAAAACAAGGTTCCCGGCAGCAGATAAGAAGATGGTTTCAGACATAGTTTCTCATCTGAAACTTGAAAGTGGTGGCGTTTGATTGTTAGATGTACATCACCTAAATTTTGTCAGTATGAAGATAGTTTTGCCTGTTTGTCTCAACATAACAATATCTCTTTAGAGAGAAAACAGGAACACCGTACTAATGAAGTATTTTATTACAAACTTCTGGAATGATTGTGTTATTTTATTAGAGAGAAAACAGAAACATTTATTATTATGTACTTTTTTGTCTGCTTAGCCATAATTGTATCACTTAAAATGTAAATCAACATATTGAACTATTTCCTTTATTTCAAGGCTATATTCAAAATCCAATGCATCGTTGAAGTGCAAGAAAAAATAGTCGATAATTTCTATTTTGATGATAGCAGTTAGGAAAAGTTTTATTAAATAATTCAACTTATTTCCTATTACTTATGAATAATTCTATTTTATTGCGTATGAACCCTTTAAAAAACAAACAGTCTATTTCAGGTTACTACTAGCCATTATATTCAACACATCATCCTACTCCTTTATAAGTTTGCTTACATGTAGTAACATCATAATCAATTCTAAAATTTTGGAGATATTACAAACTTTCACATTATCTCCAATTTAGTGAAATATGAGCATGGTTTCGAATTTTTATTCGTGTCCAAAATGAAGAAGAGGTAGATGGAGATTTTAAGTAAGGTTAAAGAGATTTTAATTAAAAAAATAAAGGGAAAAGTGTCAAAAAATACCTAATAAAAATTTTTTTTCAAAAAAGTACCTAATAATAAAAGTTTTTCCAAAAAATACCTAACAAAATTTTTTCTTTTCCAAAGAGTACCAAGTAACGTTTTCCTTCAGTTGACCGTCAAATATAACGGTTGACTAGTTAAAATCGAAAATTCTTGTTCCTCATCTTTAATTTCTTTTCCAATTCAATTTCTTCACTATCTACTTCCTCCACTTTTTACTGAAAATCGAAATTAAATTGGAAAAGAAATTGAAGACGAGGAAGAAGAATTTTTGATTTTGACTAGTCCCGTTATATTTGACGGTCAACTGAAGGAAAACGTTACTTGGTACTCTTTGGAAAAGAAAAAATTTTGTTAGATATTTTTTGGCAAAACCTTTTTTATTAGGTACTTTTTGAAAAAAATTTTATTAGGTACTTTTTGACGCTTTTCTCAAAAATAAAAGTGTTTGAATAAATAAAAAGGAAAAGGGATTTGCTGGTTGTAATCGATTCTTTCAACAAAGGTCCATTCACAATAAAAGCTATGCAAAGGTTGGATTATTAAAAAATTTTCAAAAGATGGAATTATAAGCAAAGAATAAAAAATAAATTGGATTATTCAGAATAATTTTTCCTAACAATTAATATGCTATTATATTTTTCTAGAAGTTACATTTTATAATTAAAAATTTGCGTGGTTTTACTTAGAAATTATAAATCAAAAATGAAATTAATAAAATTTACACGTTGATAAATCAAAAATAATTTCACTTAATCGTGTTGAACTTATAGATTAAAAGAAATATATGCTAGAGCGAAAAAGTATTACTCAATAGATTTGTACTAAGGGTCCACCGAGATATAAGAATATAAATCAATTTATACAGTAAACCTAAGTGTATTTTAAATTTGAACATTTATTATATTACCTAGTATCTAGAGGTGTTTATTCGGGTGATCGGATCGGTTTCAGATGGGTGTCATTCAATTTGGTTGTATTTCGGATTAGTTATATTTTGGATGCGTACGGGTCGCACTCGGGTTGGGTCGGTTAGTCACGGTTCGGTTGAAGATCGGTTATTCGAGCTATCGGGTTAGCATCAGTTCGATATCGGTTGAAGTTCATGTTGAGTTTCAATTGGTCTCAGGTTGTCATCGATTAATAATCGGTTCGATTTTACTGGGTACAAATCAGGTTCGGGTATTTTTGAGTAGAATTCGGCTACAAATTGTAAATTATTAATTACTATTGATCGCGTCAGTATCAGATTAAGTTGTTTGTCATTTTTTAATTGATGATAAGGTTCCTTTACGTAAAGTAAAATAGTGAAAATGCAAATCAATTAGAGATCATTATTACATTGTTACTTTTACTTGTTTGACCAGAAATTAAAATTATAAAGTTCTATCAATTTTCATCTAATTCGTTTAAATGTAGTTAAATAAACATTGACCATTGATTATTAACTCTAAATATATGAAACCATGTATTTATAAAATTTATTTTATAAAAATATACATCACTTTATTAGAATAACTAATAAGATGATTGAATATGAGTCGATTATACTTTTGTGTTAAAAATTGGTTCAGGTTTACAACAGTTCGATCTAAACTTCGTTTGGTTTAAGTCAGTTTTAGCCGGATCGAGTTCGGTTTTGAGCATGATTCGGGTCGGATATGACTCAGGTCGGTCATTATTAGGTTCGGGTAATCTCGGTTAACGGTTATGTGTCGGTTAGGAAAATCGGTTACAGCTTGGGTACAGTTTTTCCATTTTCAGTTGTCAACCGGTTCGGGTATAACTTCGAGTCGGGCAATGTCGATTCGATAAACCTAAAGAAGGAACATATTTTCGGGTCGGTTTATTTTCGGTTTCGGATCAAATCAGATCTTCGGGTCGGTCACTTTTGAACAGCTCTACTAGTATCCTATAGTTTAAAATGTATCACCACATTACTAGTCAAAATATATTAAATTATTTTTATCTTTTATTTGTTTTTCCTAATTTATATTTTCAGATAAAAAATAAATCTCTTAGATAAGTAGATGTAACTAATAACACGCTTAATTTTGGTGCAATTTGTGGAGCAATAAGTAATCTAATATTCCATGGCAACCGAGAGTAGAATGTGGAAGCATGACAACTAAAAAATTGAGAAACTTCCCGGGGATTTTATCTCAATTCTCATTTCTCAAGCAACAAAATACAAAAATATCGTCGTTTTATCCACATTTCATCATCTTTCCTCCTCTGTTCTTCTCTTCATAAACTCAATTATTTCTACTAATTTTCTTCCAAAATCTCAATCAACTTCAAAAATACCCCTTCTCCCCCTCCCTTTTTCTCTTTTTGCATTTTAGGGTTTCCAGTCATTTACTGAAGAATGCGAGTTATTCTCTAACCACTTCTGAAATTGCACACTTTTTCACGTTGGAAAGCTGATATTGTGATCCAAAGTAAAGAGCTAAAACAAATTTATGCAGGAATCTTTGGCTGACAATGTTGGGTTGTGGTTATGAGCACTTCTATAGTGTTAATTGACAATTTAATGGTCTTAAACCCTAGTTTATGCTCTTCAATTCATAGGAAAAGTTGGAATTTTTTGCCTAGCTATAGGGTTAAGGAAAGCTTAGGGAGTAGAAATAAGAGGGTTTTAAGGTTAGTGGTTCCAAATGCGAAGAAAAAGAAGGGATTTAATTCAAGAAAAAGAAGTTGGTTGGAGAGATTCTTCTCCGAGGAGGATGGGAATTGGCTTGGTTTAAAGGAGGAAGATTTGGATGAGGGTGATGATGATGATGAAGAAGATGACGATGAGGAGAAATTTGAGGCATGGAAGAAGAGGGCGGAGGCAATAATTGAATTGAGAGAGGCTCAAGAGGGGATTAGGAATGAAGAGAATAGAAATTGGGAAGATTGGCTTGTTTTTGATAAAGGAAATGGTGGGATAAAGAGAGAGGATTGGGATTATGATAATGAGGATAATGTTAAAGAATTAAGGGAAGAAGATGTTGCTGGTGACGCGGATGAGATGATGCCTGAGAAGGGTTTGGTCAAAGTTATTGAGGATTTAATTCTTGGGAAAGAAGATGATGATTTGTTGTATGAAGACCGTGTTTTTCAATTTGCTTCGAGGAATTCGG
This sequence comes from Amaranthus tricolor, assembly GCF_026212465.1. Classification (NCBI taxonomy): domain Eukaryota; kingdom Viridiplantae; phylum Streptophyta; class Magnoliopsida; order Caryophyllales; family Amaranthaceae; genus Amaranthus; species Amaranthus tricolor. The sequence goes on along the minus strand of NC_080056.1, from coordinate 22,905,911 downwards.
TATTGGTTTCTCTTGATTTGGTTATTGTATTGGGCTATGTATTGTGATTTGGAATGTTGTTCGGATAATCTGTGTTATGAATGCTTTTTTGCTAGAAGTAAATGGCTTTTGTATATTGAATGTGTATTTGTTTTGCAGGCTAAATTTTTGGCTGTTTTGATTGTTATTCCTTGGGCATTGGACTTTTTAGTTCATGACTATGTTCTCATGCCCTTTTTGGACAGGTAAATCTTGGTTTTACTATTCATAGTTTTGCATATTGCGTTTACACCTCATATTTATGATTTGGTGCATTTCAATGTTGGGTTCTTAGGGGTAGCCAGTAGGTTCCGTAATTTTGAGAACTTAAAGGTCTTGTTTTTGCTAAATAGGAGTGTATGTATAATATAACAATGTTCCTTATTTCGATGGGGCCAAAGGTTATAGTTAAATGATGGACTAAAGTTATGGATTATAATGGACTAAAGTTAAATGACTCGTTAAATTATGTACTCTTCATTCATGTGAAGGATCACAAGACGTTTGTTGCCAAGGATCTATAAACAAGGGTAAGGTTGTGTACAACTGACCCTCTTAAACTCCATCGTAGGTGGGAGCTACTTAATGACATTGGGATATGGAAAAAAAATGTATGTATAAGATAACAGATTATTGAGACCCTTTATAATCCTATGGCACACCGTGAAAGAAAGGTGTGTATTATCAAGGTGTGCTCAAATCACCTAATGTATAACTGCGTCACAAAGGAGAGCATGAACCGCTCTTTGCATTGAAAATAAATAGCCTAGACCATAAAACACCAACAACGTATCTATGGACGATAAAGTAAGAATCAGATTCAGCATTTATAAGACACAAAACAATGGGGATAAAGATGTTGATGGGCGCTGCACATGCAAATGTCCATGGTAATTAGCTTGTCCATTTCCAAATTTGGTTTCCTGACAAATGCCTCAACTTTCATAAGAATCTTTATCTAGGTTTGAACAAAGTTTATTTAATGTCGTTGTTGAATTTATTATTCTCTAGAATAACAATGAAAAAAAATATTTAGCGTGGCTTAATATGTCATTGATCAATTCCTGCCAATAGTTCATGCAGCATAGTTTTTAGTTTCGGTTTGATTTGTTTTACTCTGAACAGATATGTCAAGACAGTACCACTTGCTGCAGAGTTGCTTGATGTGCGTAGAGAACAAAAACTTGAAATGGTCAAAGAGTTACATACTGAGAAAGCAAGGCTTCGGTTTGAAGCTGAGATTGGTAAATCCCCACCACTTTCAGAGAAGGAGACATGGTCAGAATTGCGGCATAAAGCGTAAGAATCGTAGGATTGTATTTTCATTTAATTATAATGATACAAATCATGATTTTCGCTGGAAATTGATTGAGTTTCCATCAACTTTCCCAATTGGTTTAGTCACTTTGTGCTTGTCCAAGTCTAGTGTCGTGTACATGAATCTGACTTGGTTTATCTTGCTGATGTTTCATTTGCTGCTGTTTATGCTTTTCTTGCATTCTTCCTTAAACATATTATGGGCTTTCTTTAGGGATGATCTTAGAAAGAGGTGCTGTTAGAATCTTGTTCTGCAATAAAAAAACAAAAGCACAATATTTACACCTACTTCTTTTGACACCTCAGCTACTTGTCTTCGGTAATGATTTCTAACTATAATGTTTTTTTTTTCTTGTTTTTTTTTTTAAAATTTTTTTTTTCTCTTGGAATTGACTTTTCATACCTTGGCATTCTAATTTTAGAACGGATTCCTTAATTTAGGTGTTGGAAAATCTAACGGCCTTTTAAACATTTTGGAGTCAATTTTCTTTATGAACTCCCAAATCCCAATACAAGGGTTGTGACAGATTTTAATTGAGTAGTCTAAAATAGATTTGTTCCTCCAGCACCTGAAAGTCTATACATTACATCCTTTTTCCATTTCCACATTTGGGAGGTTAAGTTCTTGGAGGTGATAAAACTTCATGTCAGTAGCAATATTTGAAGTGCTAACTTAACATTATCCATTATAATTTTATGTACTAATTTCAATATTTAGATTGAATTACAAAAAGGGGTAGCCATATATGAGAGTTTCATCCATTTCATTTCCACAATGCCATTAAATGGTTCACACATATGGGAGATTTGGAGGGTCGGATGTAAGAAATCTTACCCTTATTAGTGATAACAAAATAATTGTTTACGATTGACCCTGGTAGCGAACATCATTTGCAACTATGAGGCCCCATTGTGATAAGGGGATGAATATATGAGATTTTCATGTTTAATATAATTTTTCGTAGTTATAGAAAAAGTATTCTGGTATGACTGTAGAAAAATTAATAATGTGTTTTGTCCAACACTGTAGCCATCCTTTTGGACTTATCATGTTTGTAAGGTATCAATTGTTATCATCCCTCTCCATTGGCTCTTAAAAACACAAAAGGTATTGTCCTCTCATGTTAAATATTGTTTGCTTTTGTTGCAACAGGCTTGAGTTGCGAGATGAATGGAGGTTAAATAATCGAAGAGCATTTGCCAATATATGGTCTGATATGGTCTTTGGAATATCGGTGTTCCTCCTACTATACTTCAACCAAAGCAAAGTAGGATGTCTATTCTCTTATTATGTTTAAAAATTGATATGAATAATTTTTCTTTGGTGCTTGTGCGTCATCTTAAACATAATTAAATTTTTTTGCGTGCACCAGATGATTGATATTCTAAATATTTGTGCACCAAGATTCTCTTACATTGATTCGTTTTGGCTCATGTAGCTGACCCATATGTTGGAATTAAGGCTTTGGTAATCTTAAAAAGCGTGAGGCGCATTAGGGAGCAACTCGCAAGGGGTGTTGCGTCTTGCCTTGGTGGGCCTCACGCGTGCCATGGTGCGCTGTAGAAAGGATGCCAAAACACATTGTAGTTTTTTGGATTTTTCCCCTTGATAGGCACGTGGTTCTGCCACTTGGGAACCTTTTGGACTGCACCTTGACTAGACTTGAACGCACTTTCTAAGATTAAGGGTGTTGTTTGCAGTGATAGAAGTTGATATGATTATAGTGGCAAGTGATTTGACATGTGATAACCTAGTTATGATGATGCGTAACCTGTCCAGTTTGTGGACAAGGACTATACCACTTATTATCTTCTTAGTATGAATTATAAATAGTTCATTATAACTGTGCGCTTGTTTCTTGTGAAGTGCGGCTTTTGCCTTTTGAATTAAGGATACTAGGATAGTAGATATTCAACCTCTTCCTAACCGGGAAAAGCCTCTTTAGAAGGTGAGGATTGATGATCATGATAATCATGAAGGAGATACCACTGACTATGTATATGTGTACATCACTAAATCCAATGACACAAAGGATTTTGCTGGTTGTCTAGGTTTTATATCCATTGAAGAAATTCTAATAGATTTTTTGTGTTTCTTCTGTTTTGTTTCCTTTGGTCCTGAGCTTTTGAAATGAATTTTCACAATAGGATTTTTGATCATTTTTTCTCTAGCTGAATTTCTAGTTGTATTTTCTTTCCCCGTCTTTGATTTCCTCTCTTCCTCAACCATGTAGCCTGTTGAATTTTTTACTTATGTGCCTGAAGTACAAAGATTTGCTGTGGCTAAAAAAATTGTTTATACTAATTTAACTTAAATATTGGTACATTGGCTCCAAATACAAAGGAGAATGAAATATCTTCTCATATTTGAAGGACCCAATTGAAAATAATAATGTGGGTAGCAGACAGCTATTGTTCTTACTGCTGTCCTTCGTGGTCTCACCATGTAGATTTAGATTATTAACGAAGAATAATTTTTGAGCTTTGATGTAGTGTATTATTTGATTTGCTTTTCACCATGTATATTTAGCAATGCGATGTTTACTCCTAAAGCTTATCAGTGTATCTATATCGTTAACAACGGTAATGTTGCTTAAATCCGACACTCCCAAACCCCACCTTAGGTGAGAGCCACTTTATGACATTGGGATAATGGACTGTAGAACCCTTGATTTTATTTCGTGAATATTGCAGGTGGCTTTATTGAAATTCACAGGATATAAAATCATCAACAATATTTCAGACACTGGAAAAGCATTTCTCATTATTCTCATCACTGACATCTTTCTTGGGTAATCTTTATGTGCAGACAATTTTAATAGAACTGTAAGAAATTTTATTCAAATTAATTATTGACGCATGTATTTACGATTTCCACGCAGGTATCATTCTGAATCTGGTTGGCACACGGTATGTGAAGTCATTGTCGAGCATTACGGATTGGAGGTTGATCAGTCTGCCATTACCATTTTTATTTGCCTGGTCCCAGTTGTCATGGACGCCTGTGTGAAGCTTTGGGTATGTCAGCCTGTTAAATTTCATGTTTGTATGATATTGTGTAGATCTGGTCATCGATTCTTTATTTATTTTCATTGTAATGCTGTTAAATGAACCATGACTTTCTGGTCAAGTTCATGTATACTGATATACTGGCTAGGATCTTTCTTGCATTCAAATGAGAAAATAGAAGAGAGAGAGGGAGGGAGGGAGGGAGGGAGGGAGGGAGGGAGGGAGGGAGGGAGAGGGAGGGAGGGAGAGAGAGAGAGAGAGAGAGAGAGAGAGAGAGAGAGAGAGAGAGAGAGAGGGAGGGAGGGAGGGAGAGGGAGAGGGGGGGGGGAGGGAGGGAGGGAGGGAGGGAGGGAGAGGGAGAGGGAGAGGGAGAGGGAGAGGGAGAGGGAGGGAGGGAGGGAGGGAGGGAGGAGAGAGAGAGAGAGAGAGAGAGAGAGAGAGGGAGGGAGGGAGGGAGGGAGGGAGGGAGGGAGGGAGCGAGGGAGGGAGCGAGAGAGAGAGAGCGAGAGAGCGAGAGAGAGAGAGAGAGAGAGAGAGAGAGAGAGGGAGGGAGGGAGGGAGGGAGGGAGCGAGAGAGAGCGAGAGAGAGCGAGAGAGAGAGAGAGAGAGAGAGATTTATTATTGAATAACCTGAAGTCTTCAAGTGACTTCTAAACTCCTAAAACAATACTTCACAATACTCCAAAAATCAGACAGCCCCCTACCTCCTCTTCTCCGTACTATATATATACAAATGTCATGTTTAACATACAAATAACAGCCTATACGAAAGACCAAACTAACCTTATTAATCCACGTTCTTCATTCTTCTAGTATACATGTACTGCAAAGGAGGTGTAGTCCCATGAGTCACATCATTACCCATCACCCAAACTTGCACCTTGTCCTCAAGGTGGAATGAAGGAAACTGAGCTGCAATTGTGTTATAAAGTTCCCAAGGAGCATCTCGAATGGGTAGTTGATCCTATTTTATAAGTACTTGCTCAATTTGCTGGGGTTGTTGAGCATGAAATCACACTCCCAAAACAGACTCCGGGATAACTACAAACCCTAGTTCCGAATTGAGTTAGTGTGTTATGTTAGTTGGCTGTAGTGCAGAACCTTGAGCCCTCTTAAGTTGCGAAATTTGAAAAACTGGGTGAATTTTACAATAATCTAGTAAATCTAATGAATACGCTATAGCTCCTATCGTTGCCAATATGGTAAATGGTCTGTAGTATCTGGCAACTAGCTTGTCACATAGAAATATTTTTTTAACCCAAGATATTTGTCTATACGGCTGCAGTTTAAGGAAGACCTTATCTCCTACTTCAAAATTGTCATCCCGTCAATGTTTATTAGCTAATGACTTCATCTTTTGTTGATATTGGTACTAAAACGGAGGATGGGAGGTGGAGGGCGGTTGTATAAAGCTTGGAAGGGAGACAATTTAGCCGCCATGTGAAGCGAAGTGTTATAACAAAACTCAGCCCAATGCACTTATTTTTCCCATTGCTTAGGCTTGCCATTCATAGAACACCGCAAATAATTTTCAAGCGAACGATTGACGTCCTTAGTTTGGCCATCGGTTGTGGATGATAAGTCGTAGTCCTTCTCAACGTCATACCTTGTACTAGAAAGATTTCACGCCATAATATGCTTAGGAATACCTTTATTACGGGTCATATACGATTGAGGATGGAAAGCCATGAAGTCTTACAACCTCTTTAACAAATAGAAAGGATGTGCTAAATCGATGAAATGAGCGTATTTAGACTGACGGTCCACCACATTAACACTGTGTCATAATCCCCCTGATTTGGGAAGAGCCTTTATAAAATCCATCATAATCTCATCCTACACCAGTGATGGAACTAAAAGGTTGCATGAGTCGTACTAGCTGCAAATGTGAGGCCTTCTATTGCTGACACACTATGCATTGCATTTCCTAACCGCAATACGAAGATAAGCCTTGAATTCTCCATTATTTCCACCCATTGCAGAAGCGTGATACTCATGAAGAAGCTCAGGAATATGGGATGAAGTTTTGAACAACACCCTTCGCCCTTTATAGAATAAACACCCTTGTTCCAATGGTAACCTGAATATGAAGTAAGGTTCTTCTGTAGGGTAATGTAAATACGACCTGTTAAGGTATCAGCCTCCACTTGTATATTTTTCTTACGCACCAATATGCTCGACACCAAAGTCCCCAACTCCACGTTACCTAGACTTGGGTGTCTAGATAAGGCATCTAAAACTGAGTTTGTAATTCCAGGCTTATATCGGACCTCAAAATACTACCTAAACAATTTGCTTACCCATTTCTGATAATCAGACCTGACCTTGTGTTGTTCCATGAAGAATTTAAGGTTGTGTTGCCATATAATAAATCACCTTCCCAGCAAGTAGTGTATCTATTTTTGAACTGCCTAAACAATTGCCATTTTCTCCTTCTCGTATATCGACTCACTCTGCCCTATTGCGCCCAGTGCTTCGCTAAAATATGCGAGTGGATGTGAGTCTTGCATCAACACTGCTCTGACCCTAAACCTAGAAGCATTGATTTCAATCACGAATGGTGACTTAAAATTTAGGCATCCTATGCCTCACATTCTTCAAACTTTCAAAATCTGTAGAGATAGTCGACCCCAATGGAAATTGTACTTTTTCTAGAGATGAGTCAAAGTAGCTGCAATATAGGCATATCCCTTAATAAATTGTTGATAATAACCCATAAGCCCTAATAATCCTCTTAACACCAAATTTCGAGGTGGACTCTATAATTGTATAGCCTGAATTTTATCTTGGTCTACAACTACTCCATTAACAAACACCAAATGTCCTCAGTAGGCTATTGATTGCTTCCCAATCTCGCATTTCAGAATATTAGCAAAGTGTTGTTGTTGGGCCAATGTAGACAACACGATAGAAAGATGATGAACGTGCTCTACTTAACTCTTACTATACATTAAAATGTCATCAAAAAATACCAAAATAAAACGTCGCTAATAGGATTCAGAAATTTCATTCACCAGTGATTGGAAAGTAGCAAGAGCATTAGTAAGGCCAAATGACATTACCAAACACCTGCAATGTCCCTCATGAGTGCGGAAAATGGTCTTGTGGGTATCTCATGGCGAATTCTGATTTGATGTTATTCAGACTTAAGATCAAGTTTAGAAAAAAATTCTTGCACCATGTAATTCATCTAGTAATTTATTTACGACCGGCATTGGAAACTTATCTGGATTTGTTTTCTTATTGAGAGTACGATAGTCAACACAAAATGCCACGACCTATATTTCATTTTAACCAAGGTGAAGGGGCTCGAGAATGGATTTTGTGACAGCCTGATGATTCCAGCAAGCAAAATATCTTTTTAAATCTGAGGATAACGAAAGGGTCAGACATTAACTGGATTTGCGCCTTCTCGAAGAAAAATGTTGTGTTCATGACCCCGGCAATGAGATAAGCCAGTTGGTATATGAAAAACACCTCCATAATCTTCCAGCACCCTTGTTAAATATTATAAGAATATGCACCATTAACCGTTCCTCCTGCTTCTATGAGAATGGTACCTCTAATCGATTCAATTCTATCAAGATTCCTCCTTTTTTAATTGCCTTAAACAAATCCTTCAAGCAAATTTTGTATCTAACCAGAGAGTGGTGCCTCTTTAACGTTACAAACTTTCCTTCCAACTAAAAAATCATCAGCTCTTTCCAATTCATAGATATCGTGCCCAAATTTTCTTGCCATTCCATCTAAGAATTATATCTCCAATTGAAATGTCTTTAACAACTCCTAAATCCAGCATTTCATTCCTGCATTTTCCATACCCCAGATTCACATTACCATAACTAGGAATCACTCCAAAGCCTTCGTTCCTTCCTTTCTATCCCTTATTTAAGTTTCTCTGTTGTACCCAAGAAATGAAATTATGAGTCACCCCAGAATCCACCATCACAACTACCTCTCCTCCATCAACCCTACCTTGTATTAGTTATTTCCCACAACAGCATTTAAAGAGACACTTATTGTTGTAGGAGGTTGTTCTTGATCCATTATGTTCTCATGTAAATGTCTGACCCACCATGTTCTTCATCATCATCTACCAATAGTAAGCTGTGTTCTTTCTTCTTACATTGGTGTCCCAAGTGCAATTTTTCATCGCATTTGAAACATAATCCTTTGCCCATTTTCTTGATAGACTTTGTGCGACATTCTTTATATATTATTGCCTCAAACCTGGTTAGATTGATTCATAGAAGTTCAGGATGAAACCGGCTTAATAAAACAATCTTGAGACATAACAAATTTTTTGGTAGAAGACACACTGGGCGAGTTTTTTAAACGAAAGTATTGGTAATTGGATCAGAAAAGTTGTGGTTTGGGTATGTATTTTCACCTCAGATCCCTGTACCTCATCTCACCATTAACCCATTACTAGCATAATTTTTTCCGCATGACCCACTCCATGGCCTGCTCTAAATTATTAGGTCAAGAACCCTCAATTCCCTTTTAACCCTATCCTCAAGTCCATGTATAAAAGCAGCTAGCATAATTTTTCTCAATAATTCCATCTAATGGCAAAGCGCTTTTAGTATTCTTCCATTGGTCGCATAAAGAACCTTCTTTCACTACCCTGAAGTGCCTCAACATCAGATTCTTTAATTCAACCCACCGGGAAATTGGAGAACTTTTATTCTCCCTCTGAAACTACAATAAAGCATCTCCATCTAAAGAAACTACTGATGAATCCATCTTTTCTTCTTCTGTTAACTCTGTATTTCCGTTCCACCCTAAGAATCCATCCATTCGGATCTTCACCAGAGAATACCAGAATTTCTAATTTCTTGTACCCCCAAAACCTGTTTACGCCATCTTGATTCACCCCTCGATCTCCAAAAGAAAAAGATCCCCTATGTAGGTTTTCAAATCCTCCACCTCTTGATGTAAAAAATTTCCTTCCTTTGTTTCTTGTTCCCATGTTTGAAGGCTCATTCCTTAGGAACCGTGAATCCGTTTCCCCATTCATCATTGAATTTAATTTCTTAGCTAATAGTGTTGCACTGATTCTTCTCGAAAGTTTAATTGATTCTCTTGCATTCTTGCATAATCTGCAGTTATCTTTGCTTGCTCTTCAATCATCTTATTCCGGGTCTTCTTGAATTCCACTCAACATCTCCTTCAATTTCTCCTCAAATGTTCTGCTTACATGTTGAAAATTTATATACTTGCCAGGATCTTTAAAGAATGAAGCCATTAAGTTCCCACAATCAAAGGAGAAAACAAAACAACCCGAGTGAGAAAATAGAATGGAAGATTTATAATTGAATAGCCAGAAGTCTTCAAATGACTTCTAAACTCCTTTGAACAATACTTGATAATACTCCAAATATCAGACAACCCTCACCTCCCCTTTTCCCAACTATATATATATATATATATATATATATATATATATATATATATATATATATATATATATATATATATATATATATTACAAATAACAATCCATATAGAACGACTAAACTGCTTTTAAGTCACTTGCTTCTTTCTTCTAGTATACACGTACTGCAAAGCAGGTGTTGTCCCATGAATCACGTCATATTCAGGTTCCATCAATGTTCCAAAGGTGGTACCTGATTTTTGAATGTTGTGCAAGTCGTCTATTTTCCCCTTTTAAGGTCACCCAAAAATGCGTCATACATCTTGAGGAACGTAAAATTACCAAAACTTGCATGAAATTTAGTCCTATATTTCAAATAATACTTCTCCATCCCATTTGATTTGCACCTTTTTATTGAAAAATAACATGAAATGCATTGAGCTTTATACAGAAAAGTAATTTGTGGTTTAGATTGAAAGATAATTTTGGGGACCATTACTAAAAGAAGTAAGAGTGCGAAGTAAGTGGGACAACCTAAAATAGAGATTTCTGATTGGTGTAAACTAAATGGGACAGAAGGGAGTAACATGAAAATGTAAGTATTTCCTTTTCTGTGGTTGTGAATCAATCTGATGAATTAAATTTTGAATTTGCAGCTGTTCAAGTTCCTGCCGAGATTATCTCCAAAAGTTTCCAATATCTTCCAAGAAATGAAACGTCACTGAAGAGATTTTACGATTGATAAAATACTCCAATTCTTTGTTAGAGGCGATTACATTCAAGAGATGGAATCGAGGTTCCTGTTATGAATGGCCTTCAAGTGTTCTGGTCACAAAACATCATTGTGCTCATATTTTGTTGGTGCAGCAAGACCTTGATATGATCAAATAAAGCTCAATTGAATACAACTTTATATTGATTGAAGCAAACACGAGGGCGGTTCAATGGTTGTTCCCTCCACATCCAATTCTATGCTTCGTAGCTGCCTCTTATTGTCATACAAGAGTTACACTATTCATTGATTACTCTTAGTTTATATTTTATTCTTAATATATATACTAGACTGAGAATTTGTTTGATTCGTTTCAACGTAAATTTTACTAGTGTTAACTTTTTATAGTTTTAAATTATACAATTTAAAGTTATTAAGAATTGAATTAGTGCATTGACGAACATGTAATCCTAAATGAAATCAAGTATTTGAATGTAAAGTAACAAAACAACCATAGCATATTGATTGTGTTTAGTTAAAAAACAAGGGAAATTTTACTGTAAGGTTTTTTCACATGGTAACATCTAATTTACGCCTTATCTGATTGCCATAACATTTTTCGTTAAATTTTTATCAATTTCTATTTTATTCATCATTTTGACCTATTTACCCTTATTATGTGTTGGTTTTTGTCTTTATAATTTGTCCTAAACCATTTTTATGCTCTTAAATGTTTAATTCACCATTTTGATGTTTAATTCATCAACGTTCTTAAATGTTGTAACAATTTTGTATTTCATTCAAAATGCTGGCATTTTTTACAAAAGGTTCCTTAAGCACTATTACATAAGCCATAATATTCACTTAATTTACTTAACTAGGATTATAAAGTTCAAAAAGTACATTTCAAGCGCTAATACATATGTACAAAACTAGGGTAAATTATAAAGACACCAATTTGAATGAAAACAAAATTGCTACAACATTTGGGGCTTTGATGAATTAAGTGGTGAATTAAGCGTCAAAATGGTGAATTAAACATTTAAGAGCGTAAAATTGGTTTAGGCAAATTACAAAGACAACAACCAACCGGGTAGAAACGTCAAAATGGTGAATTAAACGGAAATTGAAAAAAATTTAACGGAAAATGCTACGACAGTTAGATAAGGCATAAAATAGATGATACTATGTGGAAAAATCTTACAAAATTGCTACCACCGACGTTCATTGAAGTTCGATGCTACTAAGTGAAATTTCCATTAAAACAACTATAGATTAATAAGTTTACATGTGAAAATAAAGACTAGATTTTGTTAATTGGATTCACTGCCTCTTGTTTCAAAACAAAACGTGAAAGACAACCTTCACAAGTAGCCTTGTATAACTTTCAAAAAGAAAAAAAAATCTAAAGATGAAAAGTATAATGAGACACAATTTTTAAAATAGGTAATTTCTTGAGAGATTGTCTTTATTATAGACGGTTCTCAAGAGGCCAGCCCAATATATTTATCTTTAGAAAAAAAAAAATTGCTGCAAGCATCTTCAAAAATTAGCGCGTGAGAAGGAATGTGAAAGGTCTAATGGTTAGTTGCCTCTCTTCCTCTTCCCCGCATATAATACATCCTTGAAAATGAAGAAATCGATTTTTCATCTCCCTTTACAAGCTTCAACTATACCATCCTTGTTTGCTCCTCCAATCATCTAACAATGGAAGATTTAATGTGTGAATTCGACTGTAATTATTTGAATACATCTCAGGTGTAAGACAACAATAATGTCATGAAAGGTATGTAATTTTAAGATTTTTCTTGTTGAAAAGAATTGTAGTTATGAATATACTGTCTTTTTTTTAGCTTCAACAATGGAGGAAAGTATGAGATATTATGATAAACAAAACAATGATGCTGAAGAATACAACAATGTCTATTTTTTAGGGAAGGTAATAAAAGGAATTGTGGTTATCAATGCATATATTTGGGGATATAACCATATTTAATTGGGATTATAACTCAGAATGTTTAACATATGTTGATTGAATACAATTTTTTTAGTAATTGGTATTATAAATCTGAACATTTGTTTCTATAATGATAGAATTAATTGGAAAAAATAAGGACATTCGAGAAGATAGCAATGCTATCTGCTTGTATGAAAGTATCGTGAAAGTTTTCGTTTTATAACTATATATAATTGTGGTTATCAATGCATATATTTGGGGATATAACCATGTTTAATTGGGATTATAACTCTAAACGTTTAACATATGTTGAATAAACAAACATTTTTTAATAACGTTTGAAGTTATAACTATAGACATTTGGCAATATAACTTTAAGTAATTGGTATTATAATTGGTAATATAGCATTTAATCAAATATAGAACTTTGAAAATTTTGGTATTTGTATGCATGATAATCAGAAATATGTATAAATGAATTTGGCATTAAAAATATTAACAATTAGTAATATAACATTAAGAATTGGTCTATAAAACCAAATAAAAAATGTTAAAATCCTAACTAAAATATGTTACAATACATGCGATCAAAATGACTAACTGTTGAGTATTAATGTAATGTCGCATGCAAGAGTAACTGAGTTATTTTAAAAGTCGATATCTTTGATTCGCATGAAGGAGTTACAACTCAAAACATACAAGACGTTGAACGGTTATACATTTCACATGCAAGAGTAACAAGTTTTAGTATAAAAAAAAAGACACAAAGAACAAGTAAAAATAGAGTTGTAGAGAAGTACTTAGTATGTTCGTGTGAAGGGAAGACATATCATATACATCATTCGAGCCAACAACAAGAGTATCCTAGCAAGGCAAATAGATGAAAATTATACCAACAACGATATTCGATTGTAAGGAAAAGATAAGAATAAAATTAGACAATGAGAGTGGGCTATACTATATTAAACAACAATTTTGCACACACATGAGCTAACAACAGGTGAATGGGAGCACCTACATCAATCTGAAAGGCATGTATCAATCGTAGAAAAGATTGACAGAATTAATTCGTTTGAAGAAGAAAACATTAGACCAACTGCTGCTTATAGATATTGGTCTTAAAATACAGGAGGTGACGAGCTTGTTGGGCATACACTATCTGATCATATCAATTATGTCAATAGGTAATATTTAAAAATCATGTTATATTGTAGAAATGTTGATTTTGTAATTTTGTATTTTGGTATTATAATAATATATTTTTCGTGTTATAAACATAAATATTTGGTATTATATTTTCTAACATTTGATTTTGTAATATTGTATATTTGGTGTGTTCCAATTGTAATATATATAAATAAATAGATAGATAGACAGATAGATGGATAGATAAATAGATAGATAGTTAGATAGATAGATAGATTGATCGATCGATAGTATGATGAAGTGACGCGTGTCCAATTCTTCTATTACTCTAGTATATTGTATGATTATCAATTGTAATCAAAAGATACTACATGTCTTAATAGATTGTAGATGGTAACAAATTAATAAATAAATTATATTTTAGGTTTTTTTATTTTTCAGACCAGACTAGAGCGTAAACCATACTATGACCAAAAATCATAATTCTTTTTTTAAAAAAACATATGTTGCTACCTAAATATTTTGAGATTTAGTTATTTTTATGTAGTAATATGTACTTTGAATAATGAAATGCTATCAACTAATTACAAATTATTAAATTTGGTGGCTATAAGAGCCAAATATTTAAATAAAAACATATGTTAATTTGGCAAAAATATAAAAATAAAAGCCGTAGACCAGACTAGACCATTGTAGAATGGTTTGGTTCGCTTTGGTCTAATGATTTAAATAGTTCGGTTCGGTCTGGAAATTTTTAAGACCGAACTTTCTGGTTTGGTCTGATTTTAGTGTGCACCCCTATTTGTAACTCATCAATTGAATAAATCTAAGTAGAAAGATATTACGTGATATGCTAAAAAAATACTATTTGGATAAAAGGAAATGAAAAGATCAGAAATTTTTTTATCTTAAAGTCGACCTGTGTCCTAGTTGTTACCTATATATAAATAGATAGATAAATAGATAGATAGATAGTCAATAGATAGTATGATAATTTAATAAACTTAAATACTCCAAAAAAAATTACCTAAAATAACTAAGTAGTAGAATTGGGAGGGAAAACATTTTTTGTTGTAGTAACACGTGTTCAATTCTTCTATTGCTTTACTATATAGTATGATGACCCACCCCGACCTGCCCTGTTGAACACCTCTAATTGTAACTCATGAAGGATTTTATTGTGTAGGTCAAAACTCTCAGTATTAACCTGTTCATTTATGCTTCAAACAATTAGATAGAAATCCGTGCCAAGCACAATTTATATATTGTTTTATTAAAATAAAAAAGTAACTAATCTTATATATGTAATTAAGTTATTATATGACTCCTCAATCATATTGAAATTATAAATTAATTTGTTTGAAAAAAATGCAAAAATATTACTATTACATTGAGGTTCATGTTACTAATATATATATATATATATATATATATATATATATATATATATATATATATATATATATATATATATATATATATATATATATATATATATATATATATATATATATATATATATATATATATATATATATATATATATATATATATATATATATATATATATATATATATATATATATATATATATATATATATATATATATATATATATATACACATACATATGATGCTTTTTTCCTAATGTCTAATTAAATAAAAATGTGATTTTAATCGAACACGTGATTCTGATAAAATGTGATGCATGTGATTCTGATACAACATGTGATTCTGATCAAGTATGATGCTTTGAACTCATAGTGAACCCTTACTGAACTGTGATGTAGGGATGGTCATGGGTCCAGGACCCTGTTGGACCCGCCCTGGACCCCCCCTTTTTAAGGGTCTGGGTCTTAATTTTTTATACCCATCGGATCCGGATCCGGGTCTGGATATAAAAAAAATTTGACGGGTTCGGGTTCGGGTTCGGGTCCTAAGGTGAAGACCCGGACCCGGACCCGGACCCTAAACTTTTAAATTTTATATTTTAAATTTCTAATTTCTTAATTTATTTATAATATAATGAAAATTTTAAAACCCGTTTTTGCCTAAATCCTAAAGCAGTAAAGACTAAAGACTAAATTTTTGATTTCTTAATTTATTTCTTAATTTATTTATAATATAATGTATCTCATTTAGTCTTTTATATTTGATTTTTAATTATGTATTTAGACAAATGTTTTTACGTTCTAGTAATTATTTTGTATTTGAATTTCATGGACTTGAACAAGTGTTTGTAATACGATAATAAGTTGCTTACAAAAATACAAAAAGACTCGAAATAGGTTCAATTTTGACAAATCAAAGAGGCTTTGTATAAGACCCATTAAGGACCCTAGACCCTGTCAGATCCGTAGGGTCCGGGTCTGGGTCTGAAAATTTTGGACCCTTAGGGTCCGGATCCGGGTCTGGATCCAAAAAAAAAATAAAAGGTTCCGGGTCCGGGTCTGGCCAGACCCGCTCCAATCCCGCCCCATGACCATCCCTACTGTGATGCTTCCTTGATTAATATGTGATGTTCTCTTGTTCATATTGTGATGCTTTCTTTATAAACATGTGATTCTTTCATGGGTTATAGGAGAAAACGTCAACTTCATATGGTTTCATCTCCTTCACAAATGGTTTTGTTGTGTGACAATTTGAACGATAAACAAAGGACTGATTTGAAAGATATTGGCTTTGATGGTCTGCTTATGTTGAATATTAAGAAGAGTTATCACGGTATGACCAAGTATTTTATTGAGCAGTATGATATTAGTACTTCAGTTTTTATTGAGAGTCAAACTTGCAAGTACAGTATCACTGAATATGATGTTTGTGATATCTTGTGCTTGCCTTTGAGTTGAAGAAAAGAGCACAAGTTGAACTTAATGCTCGATCCTTTGGATTGGGTGACTTTGATGGAGACACGTACCTGATTTCAAAGAAATTAAGAAAGCATTTGCACGATGATGACGTGGAGTTAGAGGACAATAAAATGTATCTCAGAATTCTAGTTCCAGATGGTTTGGTGGCATCCTCTGATCGACAAATTCATGAATCAGTTGTTGATGTAATTTAATTGAACTATTTGCATCATATTTGCATCATAGCACAACAAGTAACACATTTTCAAACTAAAAGTAACACTTTATATCCATAACACATTTCATATGACTTGGATTAAATTGAACTATTTTTTCTTATATTATCTATTATGTTCTTTCTTAAGGAACTTATGGAGGAAGTGAGCAAGATGAAGAGAAATATGAAAATTGTTACTCAACATCATTTATCAAGATTGTTAAAGCTTAAGGCAAAAGGGAATCAAGCACAAGATGTTGGACAATCATCAGATTCACCAACACTATCACAGTGGTACTCCGACCCGAAAGTGTTGAAGGAGATTGATGAGATGGTTGGCAGGATTAGAGTGGTAAGAAAAAGAATTTCTGATATTGACCGACCAAACTTCAACTTGGGAATATCTAATCTTGATACAACACCTCCACCTCCATCACCTCCGAAGATGATTAGAAAGAAAAGAGCGAAAAAGTAGATTTGTCATGGACTGACTTTGTTTATTTTGACTAAACTTGTTGGCTAGTTTTACTAAACTTTGGGCTAGTTTGTAAATGACTCTATATTTTGAAAAACTGAAATGTGATGCAAGATGCAAGATGTTTTCTTAATTTTAGAAATGCAAATATTAAGATGCAAGATGTTTTCTTAATTATAATGTGATACGTTCTAAATAAATATGTGATGCTTTCTTAATAAATATGTGATGTTTTCTCCAGGTTCTCTTTAATGACCAACTCAAAAAGTGATGTTTTCTTTATGCTTTCTTCATAAATATGTGATGCTTTCTAGATATATATGTGATACTTTCTTTGTAATGTTTTTATAACCTTACGATGCTTTTCTTAATAAATATGAAGATGCAAACATGTGATGTTTTCTTGATAAATATGTGATGCTTTCTATATAAAGATGTGATGTGATGCTTTCTTAATAAATGTGTGATGCTTTCTTCTTATAGATGTAATATGATTCTTTTTTAATAAACATGTGATGAATTCTTGATAAATATGTGATGCTTTCTTCATAAAAATGTGATGTGATGCTTTCTTAATAAACATGTGATGCTTAAATAAGGTTGTGATGCTTTTCTTAATAATTATGAAGATGCAAATATGTGATGCTTTCTTCATAAACATGTGATGTAATGCTTTCTTCAAAATTCCATCTGGAACTGGAATTCTGAGATACATTCCATTGTCCTCTATCTCCACGTCGTCATCGTGCAAATGCTTTCTTAAT
>NC_080056.1:22830203-22877703 GCF_026212465.1 Amaranthus tricolor | reverse complement strand
TAATAGTAATACACGTTTATAAGTAAAGGGAATTGCTGTTGGTAACAAAATTTTACGAAGAAAGGGTTTTAGTTTATAAACAAAGCATCATAGTTTTTGTAAAAAGCAGCACAGTTTGATTTAGAAAGCATCATACAACAAAACATCACAATTTTATATAAAAAGCATCACACGTTTATGTAAAAAGCATCATAATTGTTTTTGTGTTGAAGATGTTAACTTGAATGTTGTTGAGATTTTTTCGTCCAAGTAATATTGGAGTTTTTACATAATTAAATGTTACTCTATAAAATATAAATAACACACATTAAATGCCCAAATCTATAAAATGTTACTAAAAAAACCATAAATTCCCAAATGTATTAATTAGCCAAAATGCAAAATAAGGACATAAATTCTAATTAGCCCAAATCTTAATACAAAAATCATAAATGCCTAGGTACCCAAAAACCAAATACATACATATACAAATCTTACTACAAAAACCAAAATGTTAATTAGCACATGAAATCAAAACAAACTCAAATATTCTTTTCCCTCTCTTCTTGGCAGTCAACTTCGGTGCTGGTGAAGGTATTTTCTCAAGATCTAACATTCCTTAGTCAAAGCTTGGTATGTCGATGTTAGCAGTTTGTTTTTTTAATCACTCTTATGATCACTTTTGGGTCTGAATACCATTCTGATACTGTTGGCGAGTTTGATGATTGTCCGACATCTTGTGCTTGATTGCCTTTTGCCTTCAACTTTAACAATTTTGATAGATGTTGAGTAACAATTTCCATGTTCCTCTTCATCATGCTAACTTCCTCCATAAGTTCCTTAATAAAAAGCATATAATAAAAAAAAACAATTCAATTTAAACTTTTTACAAAAAGGTTTATGAAATGTGTTACTTTATGGATAAAAAATTGTTACTTTATATTTAAAAATGTGCTACTGGATGTTTTCATAAAAAATTAAATGTAAAATTAATACAATATAACTTACATCACCACCTGTATAATGAATTTGTTGATAAGAAGATGCCAACGAACCATCGAGAATAGGGATATTGAGATGCATTCCATTATCTTCTAGCTTCACCTCATCATGCAATTTCTTTCTTAATTTCTTTGACATTGGGTATGTGTCCCCACTGAAGTCACCCAGTCCAAAGGCTCTAGCCTTCAATTCAAGTTGTGCCTTTTTTTTCCAAAGTCTCATAAGTCTAATGTTGGATTAAGGGAAACCTTGATGATGGAAAAATACCTACAGAGCTAACTCGATGGTAAAAGAAAATTTCTAATATGGCTAGACATGAAGGAATATTTTTCAGATTTTTGTTTGGCATCTCTCCAGACCACTTCTAACCTATCAAACACTAAATACACCAGTTAAGATTTTTATCTCATTAACATCAACCAATGGTTTAAGCAAACTAAGATCAACAGTTCGGTGTGAAGTGGGAGCCAAATAATCAGAGCATAAATTACAAAGAACCTTTTTAAATCATCACCTCCATCAGTTAACTCCAACAGCATTTTGGAAAGTAATTATTCAGCAGATATATCTTTAGCCCGGACACAATCTAGTTTTCGTTGCCATTCCTCGAATTAATCATACTCAGAAATATCTTAACTTAAATTAGTTCGTTTAATTACATCATTATTAGTTAACGGCAAAACAAAAATATCGTAGACATCATACTCAGTTATAGTGTACTTGTGATTTCGATTGACTATAAAAATTGAAGTACTGACATCATATTGGTTGATAAAGTACTTAGCCATACCATGATAGGACATCTTAATACTTAACAGAAGCAACCCTTCAAAACCAATCTCTTTCACATCACTCCTTTGTTTATCATTCAATTTATCACACAAACAAACCATTTGAGAAGGAGATGAGAGCATATAAAGTTGACCTTCTCTCCTATAACCCATGAAAACATCATAATTGTAGAAACAAAGCATCACAATTGTACAAACAAAGCATCAATATTTTTTGTTGAAAGCATCTATGTCTATAAATAAAGGGTATGTCAGGACTTAAGATAGTGTATTGTGTATTGTATATATATTCCCTCTCTCCTGTAACCCTTGAAAGCATCCCAATTTTATAAACAAAGCATGACAATTTTAAGAATACAACATCACAATTTTATGTAGAAAGCATCTATGTCTAAAAATAAAGGGAGTGTCAAGAATTAAGATAGTGTATTGTGTATTGTACATATATGCCTTCTCTCCTATAACCCATGGAAGCATCACAATTTTATAAACAAAGTATCAATGTTGTATAAAATAAAGCATCACAATTTTATGCAGAATTCATCTATGTCTATAACTTACTTCTTTTTTGGACTTGTTGTAGAAGAAAAAGTTTGTACTCTTTCTCGTTTAGTTATTGGTAATGGAGGTTCTTCCATTTCCTCATTTTTGTCCACTTCTGGCACATTCTCTTCATGGTCCTTATTATATTCTCCTCTTGCAGCAACAACTACTTGAACTCTGTAAAACCAAAACATCACAATTCTTTAAATAAAGCATCACATTTTTATAAATGAAGCATCACATTTTTATTGAACAACTTACTTTTTCTTTTGAATCAACAGTCTTATTCTTTTCCCTTTTGTTTTTGGCAAAGGTTCTTCCTCTTCTATTTCATGTTTCTCTTCTCCTTTATCTTGCTCATCATCTTCTTCTCTTGTAGTAACAACTACTTCTACACTGAATGCATCACAATTTTATGCATAAAGCATCACATATTAAACAAGACTTAAGAAGTGTATTGTATTAAAAAGACTTACGTTTTCTTTTTTGAAGCAACAGTGTTAATTCTTTTCCCTTTTGTTTTTGGCAATTGTTGTTCCTCTTCCATTTCGTGATTTTCTTCGCCTTTATCTTGCTCATTATCTTCTCCTCTTGTAGCAGCGGCTACTTCAACTGAAAGCATCACAATTTTATGAATAAGGCATCAGGTTTTATTAAGAAATCATCACATATTAAACAACTTTTTCTTTTTTGAAACAACAATCTTTAATCTTTTCCCTTTTGTTTTTCGCAGTTGTTGTTCCTTTTCCATTTCTTGATTTTCTTCGCCTTTATCTTGTCATTTTCTTCTTCTCTTGCAGTGGTGACTAATTGCACTCTAAAATCATATAATGTATATTACCAAAGCATCACATCTTTAACAATAAGGCATAACATTTTCCTTTAGTTAGCATCACAAGTTTATTAAGCTACTTACTTTGTCTTAACAATGATTTTAAGTCTTTTTCCTATTGTTTTTGCCAATGATATCCATTTCTTTGTTTTCGCCTCCATTATCTTGTTCAATTTCTTTTTCTCTTGTAATTGCAGCTACTTAAATTTTGAATCAGCAAACATTTGTTCATAAAGCATCAACATTTTTGTGAGAAAAGCATCACATATTATTGAAATACACATGTTTAATAAGAAACTTACTTTTTCTACGTAACAATTTTGACTCTTTCTCCTCTTGTATTTGGCATACCTTGCGGAGGATCAGCTATCATTAGTTCTTCTTCAACTTGTGCATAATTTCGAGTAACTACCATATTTCTGATAAAATACACATAAAGTAACAAATGAATTACAACTTGAGAACTAGATATAGATAAATCACGTAAGTAATGAAGAAAGTGAAACCATCTATGGAATCATATATGAAATAACACGCATCAGTGTACCACACAATAACACACAAGAACGTATTAAAACTGAAATCATATTAAAACAGAAAACGTACTTGATTATTAGCAAAGATAAGCAAAATGAAACAAATTCTGCATTTATTTATATATATATATATATATTTATTTCATTCGTCTAGCTTTTTTTTATTTATTTTTTATTTTTAATATAACCATGTAAGTAATAGATAGAAACTATCTAAAAATTAATTTTTCCTTAATTAATTACAAAAACATTTTATTGAAAATAAACTTTTTACATAAGTAAATAATATATTATTTGATAATTATCAATTGTAATCAAAAGATACTACATATCTTAGTTGATTTAGATGGTAACAAATTAATAAATAATGTATAGCTTTAAAATCTCTTTTAACTTATCAATTAAAAAAATCTAATCACCAAGATATTACATGATATGCTAAAAGGAAAAAACTATTTTCCTAAAAAAAATGAAAAGAGGGGGAAAATTTTTATTGTAAAGTTCACGTGTGTTCCAATTGTTATATATATATATATATATATATATATATATATATATATATATATATATATATATATATATATATATATATATATATATATATATATATATATATATATATATATATATACACACACACATATATATATATATATATATATATATATATATATATATATATATATATATATATATATATATATATATATATATATATATATATATATATATATATATATATATATATATATATATTACATTATCATAAAATTAAGCATTAATTATTAATTTACTTTAATAACTATTGTGCAATCAATTTCATTTGTGTAGTTTTTTTATAGCCATGTAAGTAATGTATAGCATTATCTATGAAAAACTATTTCAAAATTATTTTTTCTTAATTTATTACAAACACATTTTAATGAAAATAAACTTTTTTACATACTTAATTAATATATTATTTGATTGATTGTAGTTAAAAGATATTACATATCTTAATTGATTGTAAATGGTAACAAATCAATAAATAAAGTATAATTTTAAAATCTTTTGTAACTCATCAATTGAACAAATATAAATAGATAGATAGATAGATAGATAGAGATAGATAGATAGTATGATGAAGTAGTAAAATTAAATCCTCCATAAAAAATTAACAAAAATAACAAAGTAGTAGAATTGGGAGGGAAAACTTTTCTTGTTATACTGACACAAGTCCAATTATTCTATTGCTCTAGTATATAGTATGATAATGATAGTCATATTATTTCTTTGACCTAGTAAATGGGGCTATCACATTGATAATGAACCATATAAAATTCTTACATATTTTCTTGTGATTGTTCATTGATAAAACGTCTCTGTTTACCACAAATATTGATAAACTGTATGTGCATACAGAAGACATATATAAAGGAGAAAAGGAAAGAAAATTGACTACCATTCTCAAAGTTGACAGGAGATAGAATACTCACTAAAGTAAATAGAGAGTATGCCCATTTTAAATTTTTATCGGGAAGGTTAGCTCAAGAGCTTGGGTGACCTTTCAAAATTGTTTTCTAGAACATTTTTAGGTCGATTGATAAATCTATAACATATGTGCGAAAATGAACTTAAACAATAACAAGCGATATGTTAACGAGGTTTGGCTCTAAACAGCCTACTCCCCGCCTATGGGTTCTCTTCCAACCCGTAGGATTTAATGCCTTTTATTAATGAACTTTAAGACAAATTAGAAGATCTCTTTATCTTCTCTCACCACGTTCTTCCTCTTGAAGAACGTCTTACCAGTTTCCTTAATAAAAGTACAAATCCCAATCTCATAATAGAGATTACAAGTTGAACATTTTAAAAAGTATTCCAAGGTTAAGCGTATTTAACAATGAAAGTTCTATCTTTTTTTAACACTAAATCCTATTACAAATGTAAGAGTTAGATGAACAAAGAATTACAACACTTTTAGAACACATTTAAGAATGCTAGATCTTAATTCAAGAAGAGAGAAAATTGTAAGAAGTGCTGCTATCTTAATCCTTGAATGAAGGCTTATATTTGTATATATCACACCTCAATATATCCTTGTAAAGCAAGAAAGCTTCAACCGTCAATATCGTTGATCTGGTTAATCTGTGCCAATCTTCAAGATCTTGAGCTTAAACTGAAACTGACGTAGCACTGACAGCTAATATAATTACGTCATTGTGTGCTGTATTTTGTTATTAACAACTATTGTTGTGCTGCTAAGTTAGAACTCATACAAGATATTGAAACTTCAACAAAACCAGATAATACAACGTATAAATCTTATTCAAATTTAATTCCTATTTTTTTAACATCAATTTAAATTGACTTTTCCTGTTTTTAGCATCAATTTAAATTGTCTTCTTATTTATAGGAAAACCTACAGTTAGTAAACTTTGATTTTAAAGCAACTTATTTAATGTCAAATATTCAAATATACATCGTGTAATAAGCTTTAAATTACAAACAATTTATTTATTCAAAATTTAAACTCAAACGTATAATTTAAACAAATATTTAAATATCTTGAGTACATATTTATTTTAAAACTCATATTTAAAATACGAATATAATTCAAGTATTTTAACGTCTTGAACATACATTTATTTAATTCAAATTCTAATATATACTATTATCCAAATACAATTATCTCAAGTAATTTAAACTTATTTTAAACTTCATTCAATATGTATTTACGACTTAAAATATGTATCAATTAATCCTTAATATTTAATATGATTTTGGACTTACTTAAACAACTAAGTATAATTACTTAATTTTTTGTTTAATTTAATATATGTTTTGAATTACCATTATTTAAGAGAATTGAGTTTTCAATCTCCCCCTGGATGAAAGTCAAAACCATATTTTTCCTAAATCATATTACTAAGTGAACATGAATTAAAAAACATGATAAGAGTAATCACTTTGATATTTTATAAATCACATTAAGTTATAATTAAACAGAAACTTTTCAACACTTTGAAAACTATTTGAAATCAAAATAATATAACTTAACAATAAAATTACATGCATGGATAATAAATCATTAACACAATAAAGCATTATCCACAATCACAAGTAAACAAACATCCAATAACAATACATGCAAAAATATATCAACATTTTATAATTAAAGTGTATCATGATTATTAAACTAAATATGAATATCAATAATCAACAATAATCAACAATAAGCATGAAACAATATATGAATAATGAATAACTAAGCAAATAGACAAATGAATGAACAACCAAGCATCATGAATATAGAATAATTAAGCATCAACCAAACCAACAAGCAGCAAGCAAACCAATATTGATAAAAATACCATTTCAAGACATTGCTAGAAAGGGATTGAGGACCATAGTAATTTACTTCCTCTAAATCAGAGAGTAAATTAAAATGATCAAAAATTAAAGTCAGGAGATTAGCATAACGAAATGCACTATTTTGAATAGGGGAACTACAAAAACGAATAGTTGAAAAGATAAGTGAGGCATAATCAACGGTTTTTATAGATGCAATTTTCCGCATTAGAATGAGATGTGCATCTGTGAGAAGTTCACACGATGAATTGCAGAGAAAACAGTTCTAACAAGAAGATTATGTAACAACTTTCCACAGAGATTTAAACCATTATGAGTAAGTTATTTGGTGGGAGAAAAATCAGAATAAGAATCAAGAATGAACATGTCTTTGGCACTCTATAGTGCCACAGAATTTGGTGTAGAGTCATCAACAAAATTTGAAAATTTTAGTAGGTTATAGATTAGGGTTTTAGTGATTACAATCTGTTGGCCTTTGACAAAACTCCTTAAGGCCGGATATCCATCAACAATAATTAACGACAAATTGCAATAGAAGATTTTGACAAGAATAGGGTATGTGACAGAACCTGGATCCAATAACTTTCTAGGTGTTGTTTGGATGAATGAAGATACAACCTCAAAATCTTCAAATAAAAAGAAGTTGTAATCAAGAATGTCAACATAAGATAATGAACGACGTTTGAAGGTGTCGATCCATCTTCCAAAAGCATTATGATTTTCAAACCAATTTTTGGGTACCTCCAAAGAAATAAAAGGTGAGGGAATGAATGGAGTTAGAGTTTCTTGCATTGGTGATTTTGAAGTTTCTCCTATTTTGAATTTTGTAGATGAACGGGTTAACTTTCTTTCGGGGGACATTGATGAGCTTTTTGAGAACTTGAAAGGGAAAGGATGAAAGGGATGGTTCAAAGGAAATCAAAAATGTGTGAGATGTGAATGGGAAAAGACGGTTCACAACTTATTAAAAAAGATGAAGTACAATGCATTTGTACATTAATAAAGTGTGATTTGACAACTTAGGGAAAGGGCAACATTAAAGTTAAGTGTAGCTTGACGATTTTTGTGAGTGTTTTGATACGTTAGTGTGTAAATAAGGAGTGTAATCATGAGTCTCATTAAAAACTAATTTGATTAGAACCAAATTCAGGAACATAAGTTTAATGCATGGTTGACGTGCAAAACATATATCAAGCAAACAATTTTGCTTTAAGATAATTAAATATCTTTATTAATTAAAAGTATTTAATTAAAATTCAATTTATATATATATATATGTAACAAATAATTTTAAGAAATTGAAATTTAATCTTCAACTCTCAAACTCATGTACAATCATACGTATATGCGACCATAAGTAAATCATGTAAATAATATGAAATACTCCCCCTAAATACATACTTAGTATTTGGTCATTATTGTATGCTTTACTCTTGTACCCTTACTCTCCCTTAGTTCATGCAACATCATTTAGCATGCCAAGTTCTTTACGAAGATATGCAAAACGATCAAGGCTTAAAGGTTTTGTAAATATATCAGCTAATCGATTTTCTGTAGGAATAAAAGATAGAGTAATATGACCTTTTTCAACATGATCGCGTATGAAATGGTGACGAACGTCAATGTGTTTTGTACGTGAATGTTGTACTGGATTTTTAGTAATACAAACTACACTTGTATTATCACACTTAATTGGAATACCTTTGAGATCAACTCCAAGATCTCGAAGCTGTTGTGCAATCCATAAGATTTGAGAAA
This sequence comes from Amaranthus tricolor, assembly GCF_026212465.1. Taxonomy (NCBI): domain Eukaryota; kingdom Viridiplantae; phylum Streptophyta; class Magnoliopsida; order Caryophyllales; family Amaranthaceae; genus Amaranthus; species Amaranthus tricolor. Next base: position 22,868,911 of record NC_080056.1, on the reverse strand, counting down.
AACATGCACCAGCAGCTATGTATTCAGCTTCAGTTGTAGATAAGGCAACTGAATTTTGCTTTTTAGAATACCATGAAATCAATGAATTTCCCAAGAATTGACACGATCTTGAAGTGTTCTTTCTATCCATGTTATAACCAGCATAATTCGCATTTGAAAACCAATCAAACCAAAATCTCCACAACTAGGGTACCATAGACTGAAGTCTTTAGTCCCATGCAAATATCTAAAGATTCTCTTAACTGTTGTTAAGTGAGATTCTTTTGGGTTAGCTTGAAAATGTGCACATAAACAAACACTAAACATAATATCAGGACGACTAGCTGTTAAATACAATAAAGAACCAATCATACCTCTATAAGTCTTTTGATCAACACCCTTACCATTTATGTCTTGGTCTAGACTTAGTGTTGCACTCATAGGTGTATTGGCACTTTTTCATTGATCCATATTGTACTTCTTTAATAAATGTCTAACATATTTAGTTATACAAATAAGTATGCCATCTTTCTTTTGCTTTATTTGTAGTCCAAGAAAAATCTCCTATCATGCTCATTTCAAATTCCTTGCACATGATCTCAAAAAATTCCTTGCGCAAAGAATCATTAGTAGCTCCAAAAAATATATCATCAACATATGCTTGAACAATAAGAATATCTTTTCCTTTAGTCTTAATGAAAAGCGTTTTATCAATTTTATCTCTTTGAAAGTTATTTTCAAGTAAATGTGAGCTAAATCCGTCATACCAAGCCCTTGGAGCATTTTATAAGGTAAGAATGTTGATCAAAAGACTTATAGAGATGCAGATTATGCTTGTTATAAGGTGGATAGAAAGAGCACTACAAGATCGTGTCAATTCTTGGGATCATCATTGATTTCATGGTATTCTTAAAAGCAAAATTCAATTGCCTCATCTAAGGCTAAAACTGAATACATAGCTGCTGGTGCATGTTGTTCTCAAATCTTATTGATTGCTCAACAACTTCGAGATCTTTGAGTTGATCAAAAAGGTATTCCAATTAAGTGTGATAATACAAGTGAAATTTGTATTACTAAAAATCCAGTACAACATTCAGGTACAAAACACACTGAGGTTCGTCACCATTTCATACGTGATCATGTTGAAAAAGGTCATATTACTCTATCTTTTATTTCTACAGATAATTAATTAGCTGATATATTACAAAACTTTAAGTCCTGATCGTTTTGCATATATTCGTATGGAACTTGGCATGCTAAATGCATGAACTAAGGGGGAGTAAGGGTACAAGAGTAAAGGGTACAATAATGACTAAATACTAAGTATGTATTTATGGGGAGTATTTCATTTTATTTACATGATTTAATTATGGTCGTATATACGCTTGATTGTAGATGTGTTTGCGAGTTGAAAATTCATTTAAATTTCTTAAAATTATTTGTGATATATATATATATATATATATATATATATATATATATATATATATATATATATATATATATATATATATATATATATATATATATATATATATATATATATATATATATATATATATATATATATATATATATATATATATATATATATATATATATATATATATATATATATATATATATATATATATATATATATATATATATATATATATATATAGGATTTTAATTAAATAATTTTAATTAATATAGATATTTAATTATCTTAAAACGAAATTGTTTGCTTGATATACGTTTTGCACGTCAACCATGCATTAAACTCATGATTGCACTCCTTATTCACACACTAACGTATCAAAACACTCACAAAAACCATCAAGCTACACTTAATCTCTTTTAATAAGTTGTGAACCGTCTTTTCCCATTCATATCTCACATATTTCTAATTTCCTTTGAACCATCCCTTTCATCCTTTGCCTTTCAAGTTCTCAAAAAGCTCATGAATGGCCCCCAAAAGAAAGTTAACCCGTTCATCTACAAAATTCGAAAAAGGAGAAACTTAAAAATTACCAATGCAAGAAACTCCAACTCCATTCTTTCCCTCACCTCTTACTTCTTTGGAGGTACCCAAAAATTGGTTTGAAAATCATACTGATTTTGGAAGATGGATCGATAGCTTCAAACGTCGTTCATTATCTTATGTTGACATTATTGATTACAACTTCTTTTTATTTGAAGGTTTTGAGGTTGTATCTTCATTCATCCAAACAACTCCTGGTAAGTTGTTGGATCCAGGTTCTGTTACATACCCTATTCTTGTCAAAATCTTCTATTGCAATTTGTCATTCATTATTGTTGATGAATATCTGGCCTTAAGGAGTTTTTTCAAAGGCCAAGAGATTCTAATCTCTAAAACCCTAATCTATAACCTACTGAAATTTTCAAATGTTGTTGATGACTCTACACCAAATTCTGTGGGACTTCAGAGTGCTAAAGACATGTTTGTTTTTTATTCTTATTCTGATATTTCTCGTACCAAACAACTTATTCATAATGGTTTAAATCTCTATGGAAAGTTGTTACATAATCTTCTTGTTAGAACTGTTTTCTCTCGCAATTCATCTTGTGAACTTCTCACAGTTGCACATCTGATTCTAATGTGGAAAATTGCATCTATAAAAACCATTGATTATGCCTCACTTATCATTTCAACTATGCGTTTTTGTAGTTCCCCTATTCGAAATAGTGCACTTCGTTAAGCTAACCTCCTGACTTTAATTTTTGATCGTTTTAATTTACTCTCTGATTTAGTTGAAGTAGATTACTCTGGTCCTCAATCCCTTTCTAGCAATGTCCTCCCTCCCCTTGGTATTTTTTAAATTCATGGAAAGTATGAATTGTACTCAAACTTATCCTTGTTCGAAAAAGAGGATCTTCAAAAGATCTATGGTAAAAAGCTTTCTCACCTTGAACCCCAACTCAAAGAGCATACCACACATTCACGCTTCCAATCTCTAGACTCTGAGGTAAGTGAAACGAAATTGTCCATACTTGGTTTGCATAAAGTCTCCAGTTTAACATTTATGTTAAACACTTTTATGAAAGAAATGAAGGGTATGATTGTTGAACATGTGGTCGTGGAAGAAGAAGAAGTTGAAGAGGGCAACACTGAAGAGAAGAACGAGGATGCTGCTATGGACGAAAAAGAGGAGAAAGCAGAAGAGAAGGAGGAAGAGGAGAAGGAAGAAGAGATTGATTCCACCCCTATTCAAACTGTACCGCCACCAACTGTCGAAACTACTCCTGAAATCACTACACTTGCCAAATCAAAGGCTTCCAAGAAAAGGAAGACCAGGTCCAAGAAGTAGTTTATATAATGGTTGATGAACAATTATTTTTTCTTAATTGGTGAACATTTAGTTTTTACAAAATACAATCCCAAAAATTCTAATCCCTGTTTACTTATTGATGAAATTCAAAAAGGGGGAGAAATTTATGTATATGTATTTTATGCTTAAACTTTTGCTGCTTTGCTGCTTGTTGGTTTGCTTGCTGCTTGTTGGTTTGCTTGATGCTTCGTTTTCTATATTCATGATGCTTGGTTGTTTATTCATCTGTCTGATTGCTTAGTTATTCATTAATCATATATTGTTTCATGCTTATTGTTGATTATGGATATTCATATTTAATTTGATAATCATGATACACTTTAATTATAAAATGTTGATATATTTTTGCATGCATTGTGATTAGATTTTTGTTTACTTGTGATTGTGGATAATGCTTTATTATGTTAATGATTTATTATCCATGAATGTAATTTTATTGGTTATGTTATAACCAGCATAATCTGCATCTCTATAAGTCTTTTGATCAACACTCTTACCATTTATGTCTTGGTCTAGACTTAGTGTTGCACTAATAGGTGTGTTTGCACTTTTTTATTGATCCATATTGTACTTATTTAATAAATCTCTAACATATTTACTTTCACAAATAAATATGCCATCTTTCTTTTGCTTTATTTGTAGTCCAAGAAAAAATGTTAAGTCTCCGATCATGCTCATTTCAAATTCCTTGCACATGATCTCAGAAAATTCCTTGCACAAAGAATCATTAGTAGCTCCAAACAATATATCATCAACATATACTTGAACAACAAGAAAATCTTTTCCTTAAGTCTTTATGAAAAGCGTTTTATCAATTTTACCTCATTGAAAGTTATTTTCAAGTAAATGTGAGCTAAATCTGTTATACTAAGCCCTTAGAGCTTGTTTCAAGCCATATCATACTTTGTTTAGTTTAAACACATGATGAATTAAGTCAGGATTTTCAAAGCCAGGTGGTTGTTTAACATATACTTCTTCTTGTAAGTAGCCATTTAAGAAAGCACATTTAACATCCATTTGATATAGTTTTATATTCATGTACGAAGCAAAAGCAAGCATAATACGAATAGATTCTAACCTTGCAACTGGAGCAAAACTCTCGTCATAATCTACACCTTCTTCTTGATTATAGCATTGAGGTACTAGCCTTGCTTTATTCCTTATATTGTCTCCATCCTCATTGAGCTTATTGCGAAATACCCATCTAGTTCTAATAATAGTGCGATTTGATGTTCTTTCAACTAGATCCCAAACTTTGTTTCTTTCGAATTCATTTAATTCATTTTGCATAGCAATGATCCACTCCGGTTCTTGTATTTCTTCTTTGACATCCTTTGGTTCTACAAGAGAAACAAAACCAGAAAATGCATATAAACGTTTAAGAGAGGATCGAGTTTTAGTTGTTTAGATCACTTATGTTGTTTTCCGGAGGATGTTGAGATGACATTCTAAGTCTTTTTTGTAGTATGGATGGTGTGCAATCATTTAAAGAATTTGTTCCTACTTCCTATGAGGAATCTCTAACTGGAGTCTCTAAATCAGTATGTTCAGGAGCTATTTCCATGTCTTGAGATTGGGTCTCAAGATCAGGTTGTGAGTCTTCAATATTTTCATCCTGTTTTTCTTCATCCTCATCAAGACTTTGTATAGTATCCTACATGTTTTTCTTTTATCTTCACTAAGATCTTTGGCATCCAATTCATCATCACTTATATCATCAAAATGTTTATTAAGGTTTAACTCTTTAAATCCTTCACTTAATATTCCATTGTCAGATTCATCAAATACCACACGTATAGTTTCCTCAACCATACTTGTTAGCTTATTTAGAACTCTATAAGCTTTACTATATAGTGAGTATCCAAGAAATATATCTTCATCACTTCTAGCATCAAATTTACCTAGATTATCCTTACCATTATTATGGATAAAACATTTGCAACCAAATGGTCTAAGGTAGGCTATTTTTGGTTTTCTTCCTTTAAATAACTCGTAGGGGGTTTTCTTACGTATAGGTCTAATGAGACACCTATTTAAAACATAATTTGTTGTGTTAACAATCTCGACCCAATAAGGTTTGGCTAATCCATTCTCTATAAGCATTGTCCTAGCCATTTCCTCTAAAGTGTGATTTTTCCTTTCAACCACGCCGTTTTGTTGGGGTGTCATAGGAGCTGAAAAGTTATGGGTTATACCGTATTTTTCACAAAAGGAATCAAAACATAGATGATCAAACTCTCTCCCATGATCACTTCTAATCGGAACTATTGGAAGATTCAACTAAGTTTGCATTTCTTTACAACGTCTTGTAAACTTAAAATGTCCTACTTGTAAACGTCTTGTCCCTTTAGGAACCCATATTTGCTTTATCTGCTCATGTAATTCAAAAGGAAAGGAATTCTTGATAATATAATTGTCCTTACGTCTGTAGGGATATGAAAACTTAAGATGTCCTTCTTTGCAACAAAAGGAGCAAGTAGGTAAGTGTCTATGTTTGTATGCACTCTTAACGAATGTGGTTTTAGTCTTATAGTTAATTGTAGCATTATTATCAACGAATGTTGTTTCAGTCTTATATTTAACTCTAGCATTATTATAACTGATACCACGTTTATCATTAGATCCTTTTTGTCGTGAAAGCATTTTTGTAAATTTAGATTTGGAGTCAGTTAGCTTTGTTAAGGCTTGTAAACTTTTCTCAGACTCATGTCTTAAAGTCTTTAGCTCAGATTCTAGATCATCATTTTTATTCTGAAGATCAATAAGCCTTTTAATTTGGCTGGTAATCTATTCTTTCAAGACTTTGACAGTCTCTTCAAATATTAATGTTTTAGCCTTAAGCGATTCATTTTTCTTTATAAGGTCTTCACAACCTTCGGCATAGTGACGAATTCTATTTTCTAAAATACTTTTCTCATCTTTTAAGATCTTTTCAATTTGAAACATATCAACGAGAGCTTTAACTAATTCGTCTTTAGAACAAGAGTTAAGAAAGTCAAGTACCTCCTTGTGATTTTTATCTAGATCATCATCTTTGTCATCATTAGCCATAAGACATAAGTGAGCTTGACCATCTTCACTTTCAGATTCGGTTGATCCTCGAAATCACTCCATGTAGTAACCATTGCTTGTTTCTTCTTGTTTTTCTTGTAAATTCCCTTTTCTTCTTAGGGCATTCCTTTAGAAGATGCTCTATAGATCCACACTCAAAGCAAGCAAGTTCGTTAGTTCTAGAATTAGAGTTAGAGTTCGAAGATTTACCTTTGTTTCTAGATTTAAATTTTTTAAATCTTTTGCGCATCTTCATGATTCCTTCTAGACCTGTTGTGATCAAGGCAAATGGATCTTCCTCATTATCACTTTCTTCATCATCGCTTGAGGATTCATGATGTTTCTTTTCCTTTAAAGCAAGATTCTTCATGAATGGTATTACATCACTATTTCCATCATCATGTAGGGCAAGTTCATGAGTTGTGAGTTTTCCAAGAAGATCGTTAAGTGATAGAACTCTCAAGTCTTGAGCTTCTTCAATGGCGGTGACTTTTGGAGCCCATTTGGATCTTGGAGGACACCTCAAGACCTTCTGGAATTTTTCTGCATTAGTAAAAGTTTTACCAAGAGAATTCAAACTGTTAGTAATTAATGTAAAACGACTAAATATTTCGTTAATATTCTCATCCTTTTTCATCTTGGGCATTTTGTATTGATGCATGAGAATATTGATCTTTGTCTCCTTTATTTGACTTGTTCCTTCATATGTCACAACCAACTTATCCCATATTTCCTTAGCACTTGTGCATGATGAAACTCTATTAAACTCGGTACAATTTAAAGCACAACATAATTGACTCATTGCTTTATAGTTTTTGGATACGGATTCCAAATCACTTTGTGAGTATTCGGACTCGGATTTTACCACATCATTTCCTTGAGCGTCCTTTTTCATTGGTACCTTAGGTTCTTTAGTTATGATGTCCCAAAGTTCCATATCTTGATTAATCACAAACATCTTCATCAAAGTTTTCCAATGAGAGAGAAATTTGTTCCACAAAACAAAGAAAGCCTTGAGCATGAACTACCTTGAGCAAACAGCCCTTTTCCTATTGGATCCATCACAAGATATTAATATTTATATGTGAAACTTTACTCTGATACCAATTGAAAGTTAATAGGAGATAAAATACTCTCTAGGGGGGGGGGGTGAATAGAGAGTATGCCCGTTTAAAATTTTTATCTAGAAGGTTAGCTCAAGAGCTTGGGTGACCTTTCAAAACTGTTTTTTGAAACAGTTTTAGGTCGATTGATAAAACTATAACTTATATGCAAAAGTGAACTTAAACAATAACAAGTGATATGTTAACGAGGTTATGCTCTAAACAACCTACTCCTCGCCTCTGGGTTCTCTTCCAATCCGTAGATTTCAACGCCTTTTATTCATGAACTTTAAGACAATTTAGAAGATCTCTTTATCTTCTCTCACCACGTTCTTCCCCTTGAAGAACGTTTTAGAAGTTCCCTTAATAAAAGTACAAATCCCAATCTCACAATAGAGATTACAAGTTGAACATTTTAAAAAGTATTCTAAGGTTAGGCGTATTTAACAATCAAAGTTCTAACTCTTTTTAACACTAAATAATCCTATTACAAATGTAAGAGTTAGATGAACTAAGAATTACAAAACTTTTAGAACACTTTTGAGAATGCTAGATCTTAATTCAAGAAGAGAGAAAATTGTAAGAAGTGCTGCTATCTTAATCCTGGAATGAAGCCTTATATTTATATATGTTACGCCTTAACATATCCTTGTAGAACAAGAAAGCTTCATCCGTCAATATCGTTGATCTGGTTAATATGTGCCAGTCTTCAAGATCTTGAGCTTAAACTAAAACTGACGTTGCACTGACAACTCATCTAATTACATCATTGTGTGCTGTATTTTGTTATTAACAACCATTGCTGTGCTACCAGGTTAAAACTCATACAAGGTATTGAAACTTCAGCAAAACCAGATAATACAACGTATAAATCTTATTCAAATTTAATTCCTATTTTTTTTAGCATCAATTTAAATTGTGTTTTCTTATTTTTAGCTTCAATTTAAATTGTCTTCTTATTTATAGAAAAACCTATAATTAGTAAACTTGGATTTCAAAGAACCTTATTTAATTTCAAATATTCAAATATAAATTGTGTAATAAGCTTTAAATTACAAACAGTTTATTAAATCAAAATTTAAACTCAAATGTGTAATTTAAACAAATATTTAAATATCTTGGAGCACACGTTTATTTTAAAACTCATATTTAAAATACAAATATAATTCAAGTATTTAAACGTCTTGAACATACATTTATTTAATTCAAATTCAAATATAATCTTATCCAAATACAATAATCTGAAGTCATTTGAACTTAGTTCAAACTTCATTCAATATGTATTTCGGACTTAAAATATGTATCAATTAATCACTTAATATTTAATATGATTTTGAAGTTACTTAAACAACTAAATATAATTACTTAATTTTTTATTTAAATTAATATGTGTTTTGAATTATCTTCACTTAAGAGAATTGAGTCTTCACATTAAATTTTAATACAACCACAACATTAATTCATATTCAATCAATTTCCATACAAAGGTTGCAACAACCTTCAATCTCCAATCTTGTTTCTGTAGTTCCCACTTATGCATAAGTAATAATATATTAGTATTTTCTTTGTTCTTTCTTATTTATTAAACTTTATTATATTTTCCATGCATGCTAATGCAGAATTTAAATTATTAAATCTTGAGTTATTAATAAGTAAAAATTAAAAAAAATATATTATAAAAGTTCATTTCAGGATTAATTTAACAAGATTTCACGTAACTATGTTTTTCTTATGAATAAATCACAAATTGAATAAAAGTGGATTTTATGGTGACCAATGTCGAAGTGTAACGAGTAATAAAAACGGAAGAAGTGTGAGATCTTGTTTGATTAGTTTTAAAATCTAATTATTAATTTATGTAATTTATATAAATTTTTGTCTGAGTCAAAATATAGATCTATAGTTTCTAAACTATAAATTGTTTGTGCAAAAAGAATTGTACACCCGTTTTTTTCTCTTTATTTTTTCTACATTTGTGTGTGTTATTGTTTTTTAGGTATCTATGGATAAGAAAATGGTATCGTTTACTTCTCGCTTAGCATGACGTTCTTTTGTTGGGGTCTCATGGACCGCATACCTCCGCACCCTCTCTATGAGCTAGATAAGGGTATGATATGTCGTTATTTACTCCTCGAAACCTTGTTTTATGCGGGAGATACAGGGTGGATTTATTGATTGATTATTTTTTGCAGATTGAACACGATGAATTCATTACATAATAGAAATAGCTCATATCAAAACTGAAAAACCACAGATGTTACTCCATATCTTTAAATGACAAGACATATACTTATTTGTAAGTTGATTGTGTTTATGACATGCTTGTTAGTTGTTTACAGACGCTTACAAGGAGGCAATGGTGCACCACACAAACCCACATTGCGCGAAAATGAAGAAGCAGGAATGGTTGAATTATGAGGAGGAATTTTTCCACTTAATTGATTTCTTGAGACATCAAAATCTCCCAACTCTACAAATTCAACACCTCCCTTGGAATAGTCCCATTCAATTTATTCCTTGACAACAAAATGGTAAATTGAAAGTTAATAGGAGATAGAATACTCTGATACCAGTTGAAAATTAATAGGAGAAATAATACTTTCTAGGGGGGGTGGGGGTTGAATAGAGAGTATGCCCGTTTAAATTTTTATCTGGAAGGTTAGCTCAAGAGCTTGGGTGACCTTTCAAAACTGTTTTCTGGAACAGTTTTTGGTCGATTGATAAATCTATAACTTATATACAAAAATGAGCTTCAACAATAACAAGCGATATGTTAATGAGGTTCGGCTCCAAACAGCTTACTCCCCACCAATGGGTTATCTTCCAATCGGTAAAATTCAACGCCTTTTATTAATGAACTTTAAGACAATTTAGAAAATCTCTTTATCTTCTCTCACCACGTTCTTCCCCTTGAAGAACGTTTTACAAGTTCCCTTATTAAAAGTACAAATCCCAATCTCACAATAGAGGTTAGAAGTTCAACACTTTAAAAAGTATTTTAAGTTTAGGCGTATTTAACAATCAAAGTTCTAACTCTTTTTAACACTAAATAATCCTATTACAAATGTAAGAGTTAGATGAACTAAAACTTTTAGAACACTTTTGAGAATGCTAGATATTAATTCAAGAAGAGAGAAAATTGTAAGAAGTGCTGCTATCTTAATCCTTGAATGAAGCCTTATATTTATATATGTCACGTCTTAACATATCCTTGTAGAGCAAGAAAGCTTCATCCGTCGATATCGTTGATCTGGTTAATTTGTGTTAGTCTTCAAGATCTTGAGCTTAAACTCAAACTGACATTGTATTGACAGCTCATATAATTACGTCATTGTGTGTTGTATTTTTTTTTTATTAACAACCATTGCTTTGCTGCCAGGTTAGAACTCATACGAGATATTGAAACTTCAGCAAAACCAGATAATACAACGTATAAATCTTATTCAAATTTAATTCCTATTTTTTTATTATCAATTTAAATTGTCTTTTCCTATTTTTAACATCAATTTAAGTTGTCTTCTTATTTATAGAAAAACCTATAATTAGTAAACTTGGACTTCAAAGCAACTTATTTAATTTCAAATATTCAAATATGAATCATGTAATAAGCTATAAATTACAAACAATTTATTTATTCAAAATTTAAACTCAAATGTGTAATTTAAACAAATATTTAAATATCTTGGAGCACACGTTTATTTTAAAACTCATAGTTAAAATACAAATATAATTCAAGTATTTAAACGCCTTGAACATACATTTATTTAATTCAAATTCAAATATAATCTTATCCAATTACAATTATCTCAAGTCATTTAAACTTAGTTTAAACTTCATTCAATATGTATTTCAGACTTAAAATATGTATCAATTAATCACTTAATATTTAATATGATTTTGGACTTACTTAATTTTTTGTTTAAATTAATATGTGTTTTGAATTATCTTCACTTAAGAGAATTGAGTCTTCACATTCAGTTTTAATAGAACCACAACATTAATTCATATTCAATCAATTTCAATACAAAGGTTGCAACAACCTTCAATCTCCAATCTTGTTTCGATAGTTCCGACTTATGCATAAGTTAGAATATATTTGTACTTTCTTTGTTCTTTGTTATTTATTACACTTCATAGTTTTTCATGCATGCTAATGCAGAATTTAAATTATTAAATCTTGAGTTATTAATACGTAAAAATTAAAAAAATATATATTATAAAAGTTCATTTCAGGATTAATCTAACAAGATTTCACGTAACTATGTTTTTCATTGAATAAAAGTGGTTTTATGGTGACCAATGTCGAAGTGTAACGAGTAATAAAAACGGAAGAAGTGTGAGATCTTTTTTGATTAGTTTTAAAATCTAATTTTTTAATTATGTAATTTTTATAAATTTTTGTCTGAGTCAAAACATAGATCTATAGTATCTAAACTATAAATTGAATTTCGTGCAAAAAGAAATGTACACTCGTTTTTTTCTCTTTATTTTTTCTAAATTTGTAAGTGTTATTGTTTTTAGGTATCTATGGTTAAGAAAATGGTATCGTTTACTTCTCGCTTAGCATCACGTTCTTTAGTTGGGGTCTCATGGACCGCATACCTCCGCACCCTCTCTATGAGCTAGATAAGGGTATGATATGTTGTTATTTACTCCTCGAAACCTTGTTTTATGCGGGATATAAAGGGTTGATTGATGGATTGATTATTTTTTGCATATTGAACACGATGAATTCATTACATAATAGAAATAGCTGAAATCAAAACTGAAAAACCACAGATGTTACTCCATATCTTTAAATGACAAGACATATACTTATTTGTAAGTTGATTGTGTATATGACATGCTTGTTAGTTGTTTACAGACGCTTACAAGGAGGCAATGGTGCACCACACAAACCCACATTGTGCGAAAATAAAGAAGTAGGAATGGTTGAATTATGAGGAGCAATTTTTCCTCTTAATTGATTTCTTGAGACATCAAACACTCCCAACTTCTCCAAATTCAACACCTCCCTTGGAATAGTCCCATTCAATTTATTCCTTGACAACAAAATGGTAATTAATTGCTTCGCATTCCCAAGTTCCAGGGGAATTTTTTCTGTAATCCTGTTACTCGACATCTCTATCACTTCTAGGCTGCTTAGTTTTCCTATGGACTTGGGTATGGATCCTCCCAACGGATTATTCGACAAGATCAACCAAGTTATGGATCCCATTGAAGGCCTAATCCCTTTGTTTCGATCGATTGCACCAATGAACTTATTCCTAGACACATCGATGAATGTGTAATCTAATCCAATCTTATTAAAAACATTTCCGAGGGGACCGGAAAGCTTATTTGAGTGAATATTAAGGACATAGAGTTCATAAAGATTCTTGAATTCAATTGGTATTTTTGAGTAAAATCTGTTGTTGGATATATTAAAGTTATGCAACATGGACATGTTTCCTATCCATAAAGGTGTTGATTCAATTAGGAACGGGAACAGCAACAAGAGGGGGGGTGAATTGTTGTTGTTGCAAGTTTAAGCGATTGTGCCCTATTTTTGCGGAATTATTCAAAATAAATAAAGCTTAAACTAAGAGCAAAATAATAAGAGAGACACACGATTTTACGTGGAAACCTTTTGGGCCTAAACAAAAGGAAAAACCACGACCACTTGGGATTTCTAACAACTTTACTATGTTTAAGGCAATTAGTTACAATTACAATAAACACCTTACTTCACTCGAAGCGTAACAACTAGGCCAACTCTTCACTCTCTAATTGCTTTACTCAAAGCAACAAACTTAGCTTTACAATAAGCTAATCCTCTCTAGCTTCACTAAAAGCTATCTAACTTCCCCCTTAGACTCACCCGAGTCCAATTACATAAACTCTCAAAGTCCCTTACAAAAAGGATAGAAATTCTCTAAAATAAATCAAAGAGTTGCACAAGTAAATATTATGAATTAATTGGCAATTTAAAAGCACAAAATATTACTTGTAGAATTTCAAAATCAAACGCACAAAAATTATTTTTCTCTCAAAGCATGCGTTATATTCACCTCTTAAAAACCGAGCTAGTTAGCTTATTTATAATAAAATAAATTTCTAAAAATAGAAAAATATTCCAACCCATTATCCTTAGTCATGGATCAATGAATGATGCTGACTGAATCACAAAACGGTTAATACTTCAGCCTTTGAATAAATCAAACAAACGGTTAAGGCAATCAGTAACCGCTATTCCCTAATAACCGCTGTTCCTTAATAACCGCTGTTCCCTAAAGTAGCAGTTTCTTCAGTAGTAATTCCTGTTCCCCAAATTAATGGCTGGAACTTCATGCTATATTTAGAAAACGGTTTGGTAAAACGGTTATCTTTTGACTAATTCAAAAAAACGGTTATCTTTTGACTAATTCTTAGAAAATGGTTATTTTTACTATTTTTAGGAAAAGATTATTTTTATTATTTTTCAGAAAATCCAAAATTAATTAAGACCTAACTGCTGTTCCTACTTTTTAGTAGATCCAAGTTTATCTCCTAAAAATAAGGAATTAATCTTGAAACCACCACGTAAGGAATTTTAGAAATTCTTTTTGCCAATTAACTTTAATAAACTAATGCAACCAATTAATTTAAATACATTAACTAAAAATAAAAGATATAATTTATTAGCTAACGCAAATTGACTTCAGTTTGGGAATACTGCGCTGTCTCCAAATTCGAACTTGCTAGAACATCAACCCTGGGAACAGTAGACTTCCTGTCTCCATTTTACATCCCACGTGATATACTCTTCTAACATCTCTTGAAACCTTTTGACATGTATATTCCCATGAACTAAGCCATAGGTACTATCAACGATCACAATTAATCGGATATCGTCCTACACAAAATCTCTAAACACATATTTGCTAAAGTGTAGTCATCATCAAAACTTAAGAGGTCCAACAAATTCCCCCTTTTTGATGATGACAAACTTTCAAACAAACTTAAAAACAAAATAGAGTAAACCAATGTTGAAGAATATGTTAGAGATCAAAACAACTCTTCTTAACTAAATATCATGATACAAGTTACTCTAGAAATAATCAAAACAACAACTTTATATTATTACAGCATAAAATCAAACAATGAAGAAATGCAGATTTAAACCATAATCATCCATAATCAGAGCTAAAAGAAATCAGCATAAACAAAAAAAAATTTCAGAAACAACTAAACAAAACCAGAAATCAGTATCTTTAAACCTTAATGCAATGAGAAAACTAGGTTCAGTGTCAATGAGTAACAACTAACAACACAAACATCAGAAACAAAACCAGCACCTTAATCCATAAGCCCATCATAATAGATTTAACTAGATCTCAAACATGCTCAAGCATTATTTAAGTTTGTGCCAAATATTCCCCCTTTTGACATCATTCAAAAAGAAGATAAGCAATCAAACCACAGCACTAAACATATAGTTATAGTCAAAGAGAGAATAAGGATGCACAGATTAAAGGAACACAATGAATGCAAGCATGATAAGAAATGACTAATCAAACCTAACAGTTAGTAGCATATGTAAAAAGGTTCAACAAAGTTAACAATGTTTAAGATGTGTACCCCAGCTGGTACCAAAGGCAAAGAAATTGTTTGGTGACAGAGATAGTAGCAAAGTAACATAAAAAGATTGTTTAAGAGTGATAGTTGCAACAAATAAGAAGGAATGAAAAAGGAGAAATTAAGTTGCAGGAGCTTCATCATCAACATATTCTGTCTCCACCTCTACTGTGTCCAGTTTGGCCCCCAAACGTGCTTCCATTTGGTCCATATGAGCAGATAGTGAGGCTATAGAGACACGAATTTCATCTTTAAACACAAGGAAGCTTGACTGCAAATCATTGAGTTTCAGGAGAATGGAGGTTAGAGGGTCAGTGGGAACTGTAGTGTCACCTAAACCTTGATGTGGTGAAGAAGGTACAGGTGATGGTGATGGTATAGGTGATTTTGGTGGTGAAGATGGTTGTATTGGTGATTGTGGTGGTGATGGTATATGAAATGATGGTGTGGCAGGTTTAGGTGAGGAAGGTTGGTGGCTGTGCTGTTGTGTATGAGGTAGAGTCATCATCAATAACAACAACAGGTTTCTTTCCTTTAGAAGCGAGCCTACTACTCTTCCTAGGGGTTAAACCAGGTGAAGAACCCTCCTTATTTTTCTTTTCTTTTTCCTCCACAGCAACCTTCACCAGTTCCTTCACTACTTCCCCCTTACAAGAGTCTTCTTCCTGTTCCTCCTCCTTAGAATGCCCCTCTGCCTTCTTAGTGGCAGAGGGAACAGGCTCCTCCTGTTCCTCCTTGTTTACTTCCTCCTCCTCAACATTTTCTTCAACTTCTTCTTCTTTATTGGTGTCCTCTGATTGTTCAAAAATGTTCTCAAGGGTCCCATTTTCAGTTAATCTTAGGTGTAAATTTTTTAAACATTTTACACCCACTTTGTTGTTTGGACCCATGGGATAGTTTGGACCATCAAGAGGAACACCCAATTTCTTAAAGATCCAGGTCAACAGTCCACCATACCCTAACACATTCTTTTTAAAAATACAATCATTTAAATGACAAATCATCAAAGAAGGAAAATTAATCTTGATGTGGTTCGCCAGACAGTAAATCAGCGTAGCATCCCTCAAACTAACCTCACTTCTTTTGGATGTGCGAGGCAAAATGAATCTTCTTGCTATGTTGTACAACAGTTTGTGCATTGGTGATAGCACATTATGGCTAACTTTTCCCTTTTTCTCCTTCAACCCTAAAAACTTCCATACTAACTTCTCATTTATACCAGAAAAAATTAATTTTTGATCCAACAACATATTTATCAAAACCAGTCGAGGGAACACCTAACCATCCTCCTAAAATCAAATTATTAAATTCAATTTTAATCCCCTTTACTTCACTAGTACAAACTCCATGGTCAAAAGAAAAATTTAAAGCAAACTCACGCGTTAAGTTGGGATACATTGGGTTACAGCAATAGTTTCCCATTAAAGATTCCCAAGCTTGATTTTGCAATATAGCGTGAAATTGAGGGAAGAAATTTGATTCATACCATTGTTTGTCCAATCCGAAGCCCACAATCATTTCTTTTGATATCTCTTCAGCAGATACCTTAACATTAACCTTTGCCCTCTTTGAGGATGATTTCCTCACTGTAGCATCTCTTTTGCGCTTTGAACTTTCATGCACTTCAGAAGGATTAGGTGTTTCCTGTTGCTTTCTTGATGAAGACTCAATTTTAGGAGTGAGTGGTGTTGGATAGATGACTTGAAGAGGTGTGGGTTGTTTCATTTTTGGTGTTTGGTTCTTGGTTTTCATGGCGACTTTGAAGAATCAAGAGAAAGAAAAGCAAAGATGAAATGCAAATGAAAATTGTTTTGAAATGCAGTGGGTGAGGGACGGTTTGATGTGTGAAGACGAAGTGATGGATTTGACGTGAGAGAGTGGGTTTATTTATGTGAGAGGTGACGGTTACTTTTATTGGTTTTAAATGTTCCATTTTCCTTATTTATGCATTTTGACACAGAGATACGAAATGGAGACAGATGAATTTGATGATTCAACTCCTACTTCCAAAAAAAATTGCTGGAAAATTTTTTTTTTTTTTTTTTATTTTTTATTTGTATTATTTTTTTTTTATTATACATATATAATAAGAAAATGATAATATTATGCTACTACCGTTTGATCAATATAATCATGCAATCATAAGAACATCCAAAGTATATACCTTTAAAAAATGCGTACCTGATCCTTTCGATAATTGATCTTTCAATCAAGTTTATTGTGGTTGATTGATCATTTTCAATTTTTATTTTGTCTCTAAGAATCATATATGACACTTCCTTTAATGCAGCTTGATCATGTCAAGTTCCAATCTGATTTTCTCATGCTGTTCCCTTGGAAGCGGTTTGGTCATGATATCTGCTATTTGCTCGTTAGTGTTTACATGCTTAACAATAATATTTTTATTTTCAACATTATCCTTAAGAAAATGATGCCTAATATGGATGTGCTTTACTCGTGAGTGATGCACTGGATCTTTGGATATGCATATGGCACTGGTATTATCGCAATAAATAGGAACACATGCATACTTAATACCAAAGTCTCTTAGCTGCTGCTTTATCCATATCATTTGGGAACAGCAAGCTGCTGCTGCTACGTACTCAGCTTCAGCTGTTGATAATGCAACAGTGTTTTGTTTCTTGGAACTCCACGAAACTAAACATGAGCCAAGAAATTGTACCATACCTGACGTGCTTTTTCTATTAACAAGATCTCCTGCATAATCTGCATCACTAAAGCCTTTCAAATCAAAGACATCACTTTTAGGATAAAATAATGATAAATCATCTGTTCCCTTTAGATATCTCAAAATACGTTTCACTGCAGTTAGATGTGATTCTTTAGGGTTAGATTGAAATCTCGCACATAGACCAACACTAAATGAAATATCGGGTCTACTAGCAGTTAGATATAATAAAGATCCAATCATGCATCTATACATAGTTTGGTCAATATTTGTTCCATTTGTATCTTCATCTAATCTTACATTAGTAGCCATGGGTGTAAGGTTGGTTTTAGCGTTATTCATGCCATATTTCTTAAGAAGTTCTTTTATATATTTTTGTTGATGAATAAAGATACCATTAGCAGTTTGTTTAATTTGCAAACCAAGAAAGAAATTTAATTCTCCCATCATGCTCATTTCAAATTCAGTGCTCATGAGGTTAGCAAATTCTTTACATAGCAATTCATTTGTGGCACAAAAAATAATATCATCAACATATATTTGAACAACTAATATATTGGAACCTTTATTCTTAAAGAATAAGGTTTTATCAATTTTACCTCTAACAAAGTCATTTTGAATCAAAAATTTTGATAGTCTTTCATACCATTGCCTAGGAGCTTGTTTCAACCCATAAAGAGCTTTATCAAGCTTATAGACACGATCAAGACACGAGGTATTCTCAAAGCCAGGCGGTTGTTCAACAAAAACTTCTTCATCAAGAAAACCATTCAAGAAAACACATTTCACATCCATTTGATATAATTTAAAGTTCATAAATGCAGCAAAAGAAATTAAAATTCTAATAGCTTCTAACCTTGCTACTGGAGCAAATGTCTCAGTATAATCAATGCCTTCTTGTTGATTGTACCCTTTGACCACGAGCCTTGCTTTGTTTCTTACAATTATTCCATGCTCATCTAATTTGTTTCGAAATACCCATTTCAAACCAATTACCTTCTTGTGTTTCGGTTTGGGTTCTAAATGTCATACTTTGTTCCTTTCAAATTCGTTCAATTCATCTTGCATGGCTACGACCCATTCCGAATCCCTTAGAGCTTCTTCGTGATTTTTGGGTTCAAGTGATGATAGGAACGCAAAATGTGCACAAAAATTTCTCATTTGAGATCGAGTTTGTGTTCCTTTATTCAAATCACTTATAATCAAATCAAGAGGATGGTATTTTTGATATCTCCAAGGTTTTGGCATAAAATCTCTTGTGGGAACAGTAGCATGTTCTGGTTCATCAGCTTGATTAACATTCTGTTCAGCTACTGGATTGTTCTGCTCATCTGTGGGAACAGCTGGATTGGGAACAGTCTGCTGTTCTTGATGTTCTGGCAGTTCCTGAACTTGATCAGTACTTTCTGCTTCTGCTGGAATCAGCTGTTCACCTGCTGTTTCTTGATCTTGCATTTTCATTTCTTCTTCATCATTTTCTAAATTTGCAAGACCTATCTTAAAATTATTTGTATCATGTTCACTTGACAAAAAATTAGTTTCATCGAAAATTATGTGAACAGATTCTTCCACACTCATTGTTCTTTTGTTATAAACTCTATATGCCTTACTTTGAGATGAATAGCCAAGAAATACTGCTTCATCACTTCTTTCATCAAATTTGCCTACATTCCGTTTTCCATTAACATGTACAAAATATTTGCATCCAAACACACGAAAATAGAAAATATTTGGTTTAACACCTTTAAGCAATTCATAAGGTGTCTTAGAAGTGATGGGTCATATTAACACACGATTCAAAATGTAACATGCAGTATTAACAGCCTCGGCCCAAAAATTTCTAGGTAAACCACTAGCAATCAACATAGTCCTACCCATTTCTTCTAAAGTTCTATTTTTCCTTTCTACTACACCATTTTGTTGTGGTGTTCTAGGGGCGGAAAAATTGTGACTTATTCCATGTTCATTGTAATAACTCATAAAGCTTGAGTTTTCAAATTCTTTACCATGATCTGACCTTATGTGAATAATTTGATTATTGGTAGATTTTTGTATTTTGTTAGCGAAAGAAACAAACTCATTAAAGGCTTCATCTTTACCAACCAAAAATAAAGTCCATGTAAATCTACTATAATCATCAACAATAACAAACACATATCTCTTGCCATTACGGCTTTGTATTCTCATTGGTCCACAGAAATCCATATGTAATAATTCAAGCGTTTTTGAGGTGGTCACAACATTCTTTAGTTTAAAAGATGACCTTACTTGTTTTCCTTTGGCACAAGGATCACATATTTCATCCTTAAGGAATTTTATAGATGGTAGTCCTCTAACTAGGTCTTTAGATCTTAATGTATTAATCAATGAATAACTAGCATGACCTAGACGCTTATGCCCAAGAAGTGGGTCGTCTTCTATAACACTTAGACACATTAGACTGTTTCTGGGAACAGTGTCCAGGTCCACCACATAGGTGTTCCCTTTTCTGATTCCCTCAAGAATGATGTCTCCTGTGTCGTTCCTAGAAATAATGCACTTTTAAGAAGTAAAGTTGTAACACCCTAGAATTTCCGACCCCTAACGAAACCAAAACCGTAAAGGACGGGAGGAAATTCGGGTGTTACATAAAAGAAAAAGGAAAAGAATTTAGATAAACGTTAGATATTAACTTTAAAAAAGTGAGTGAAAATTTCGGCAGCATCTGCCTTAAAACTGTGCGCCTTTGTAGAAAAACAAAAGTTATTTAGAAACTGATAAAGTGAAGGCACCAACGGCTTATCAAGGCTATGTCACGCCGGAATGATTCGTCGCCGGCTTCTCAAATCAACATGCCAAGCATGGATCGTGGTTCCAGTGTCGACGTTTGCGTTTTTAAAAAGACTTAAAACCATACAGAATTATTAACTACGCAGCGGAAATACAAATATACGAGGGAGGACACAAGGCCTCATAACAAAACATATACAACCAAAGTTTACAAAAGATAACAAAAACTACAAAATCGAAAGATAGCGGTATGACACCGGGTATGCTTCGCCCTTATCACTCTCCCCAAATGCAATGAAATGCAAAAGAAGCTCCAGTACCTGCTACACTTGTCTATGATCTCCCTGCTGCTCGACATTAGACCAAAGGCCAATGTGTCATAGCAGGACAATCATAGAAAGTCATCAACAAACAAACATAAACACAAACACGTACACGTCAGTAACTAGCATCAAATATAATAAGGCCAACTACTAGATAGCATTATATCATAAAACAACATAAGATGATTTCATAAAACGCAAGCACAGATAGTAACCGTTTATCGGCCACTTATACTTCTTAATTTCATTACGTGCTTTCCAACCCGAACCATGTGCTCTTGGATAGAATGCAGGTCTTCACGCTCCTCTTTTCAAACATAAACTCTTGCAAAACATGCATAGCTCAACTCGACCAAGGCATTAACAGAATACCTAACACATGACCTTATAGAGCTTGTCTATCTTAAGGTAAGTTTGATCATAGTCCGTAATACCCTTGAGGTAACTTAACTTAGGCACACTTCTTGCTAGCATAAACTATTCTATCAATAAGTACATGTTCTATCAATAAGTAAATATTCTATCAAAGAGTAAACGCTTTATCAACGCGTAAGCTTTCTACCAAAGAATGAACCTTCTATCATTAAATAACTTTTGATCAATGAATAAACTTTCTATCACTGAATAAATTTCTATCAGTGGATCTTTCTCTACTTCCTGGTATAGTGACACGGCCAAGGGCGTTATCGGCCATCCGGCGCCCATTGGCAAAGTACGAGCTCATGCCCCCTCCAGCTGACCCTCTCGGGTCCTACCTTCGGGAAAAACCTAACACACTGGGGTACTAAACCAGTGAAGAGGCCACCATATTGGAGTTTGCAAGGCCTGCATGGTATCACCTCGGTCAAGGGGCGGTATCGGCCATCCGGCGCCCAGTGACCCAAGCATGCTCATACCCCCCTTACGGTGGTCCCGTCGAACCTCACCTAGGGGACTAATAAAACAACCGGACATAATCCAGTTAAGTCACGCCAGCTAATCATAATATAGTACCTTATCAGATGGGAATAACTTCCACTCTCAACTATTAATGAGCGCCCTGGGATAGCAGCGCGCCAAAACCCACTGAGCCACTCAATAGAATATGAAATTCACCTATAAAGGAGTCATTCTAACTCCAATTAGGCATAATCTAATTCTTAAATAAATAAGGGGTAGTTCTCGCCCTCTATTAATTCTCATTCTCTAAACTATTCTAAGAGCAAGGATTTCATAGTTGACAGCTCTTCATGTAATGTGTACTCAATAGTATCTCATAGTTTCAATGCAATGTATATTATCACAATAAACAATAATGTCTTAAAGCAAATTGCATATAAGGGTTAGTTACTGCGTGTACGTACCTGTAATCGTCACTGCACGATCAAAAGTCAAAAAATCACCCAACTAAGGCTCTACTTTCCTCTTACGAAATGAGCACCTATATAAGTTATGAGTAGAACTAATAAGTTCCCTTAACTGCTTTGCCATACCAAACTAAATGCCCAAGTAACCACTTTCACCCATTCAACATGAGTTTTCGATTACTCTAACACACACACAAATCATTCAATACCAGTCAAAAATCATTAACTCAACACAACATAAGTCTTCCCATCAATTTAAGAGAAAAAGGGATCGTGTGAATCATTCCTTTACATTAACCAACTTGAGTTATATCGATCCACGCTACTTTAGGATAACATATCAATTCACACTTAAATCTTGCGATGTTAAAGTAGTGCTAATATGACGACAATGACGAATCTTAAGTTTGTCGCATCGCAGTATCATCCATTATAATCTTCAAGGTTAGGAAGAACTATAATCAAGACATCATAACTAGTAACTTTAATAATTCTAAACAAGTCGACACTATGTTCATAGCCTTACTAACATTGTGCATTATGACTTCAATAACAACTTAATAAGAATACTTGCAATTCACTACAATCAAACCATAACAACTAGCAGCTATTTATCCCAATTTAACAACTAAGCTCACTTCTATAGTCACTACAATCACCACCATTACTAATTCTCACAACAAAATCAATCAACTAAGTTTCAAACAACTTTAAAGGTTATTTGATCAATCATCACCAAAATATAGTTCAACACACACATTATTAGTAATTTCATTTCTAAATCCAAGCCCTAATCGTTTCGTGTTCAAAGATAACATATTTAATCACTACACATACTAAGATTCGAAGAAACTAATACAAAAACCAACACACAACCCATAATTTCAATCACACTTCAAACCCTAAGTCATAAACATGTTTAATTCATCAATTAAATTCTTACCCACAAAAAGATTCAATGAAAATAACACAAAAATCAACACCTCACTCATAAACTTCATAAGACTTCAATAAACTTCAAATAAAACTAGAATTTAATTAGAGAAAAGAGAAAGATGGCTCACAATGGAGAACTAGCAAATGGTCAAGAGGTTGGTGGTTCTCGTGGTGGTGGCGTGACTCAAGACACGGTGGTGGAGAAGGGTTGCGCGAAGCCAAAGGGGAAGCGACCCGCAGCCGCCTGCTGCTGTGAGGCGTGTGACTGCAGCCGCCTGCTGCTGGGCTGCACGTGGGAGTGAGGAAGGTCGGGCTGCTTTGCTTGGTGATGTTTCTGTGGCTGGTGGTGGCCAACAGTCCTCTGGCGGCGCAAAGAGGAAGAGGGAAAGAAGGAGAAGAGGGAGAAGAAGGGGAAGATGACGGCTAGCTTTTGTATTTAGGGTTTCATGAGCTTCTTTTATACTCGTTGCTATTATTATTATTATTATTATTATTATTATTATTATTATTATTATGTTTATGTTTATTTATTTATTTATTTTTATCTCGATTTATTTTCTTGCGAGACCCAACTAAGAGACTCACCTTCGTGGCTCACACATTTTAGTAAAAAAAAAATCATTTTGATTCGAACCTCTTTATTTGAGAAGTCGTAATTGTATTTTTAATATAAATATATGTTAATATTTAAATTCATATACGAAAGGAATTTATTAAAACTACTTCAAATTAATTTAATATAATTATAAAATACCCAAAAGTCATTAAAATATTAATTAATGACGTCAGAAAATCTCGGGGTGTTACAAAAGTTTACAGAGTTACCCTTATCACAAAATTGAGAAATGCTGAGTAAGTTGTGTTTCAAATTCTCGACTAAAAATACATTATCAATGGCGTGGGAACATGACCTTCCAACCTTTCCTTTGGCGATTATCTCACCCTTCATATTGTCACCGAAGGTTACTGTTCCCCCATCATAGGCTTCAAGTGAGAGAAATTTAGATTTGTCACCCGTCATATGCTTGGAACACCCACTGTCGAGATACCATGAGCTGTTCCCCCTCACTTGGACCTGTAAGATAATTAATAGTTAATTATAGGAACCCAGACTTTCTTGGGTTCCTTGTCGATCTTACATGAATCATATTTATCAATTTGAATGTTATCGACATAGTTTCTGTTAGAGACAGTATACTGTTCCCTTTTGGTGCATTGTTCCTTCAGATGGCCAGCTTTTCCACAGAAGGTACAGTACCTGTCTCTAGGAAGATCAACGTAAACTTTCTTACTTTTGCTATTCTTAAAATATTTTAGGCCTTGTGATTTCTTACTTTTAGCATCTAGAATCCATTTGGGAGTTATTTTGATTTTCCCTTTTTCTCTTGAATTTAATTTAAGATTGTTATTGTTGCTACGGTTGGATTCCGAATTTATTTTTAAATATTGAAAATCATTGCATAATTCTTTAGTAGATGCATCTATCAATTCCTCATTTAAGCCTAATAATTTGTATTGCGATAGCTCAATGTTAAGAATAACATTTTCCTTCTTAAGTCTCTCCATATTTTCCTTTAGGATTATATTTTGGTCCAACAAACCGAAAAATCTGTTTTGGACATCATATCTAAAGGTGTTTATGTATGAGACATGGTCTTTGCTTACCTTAAGTTCCTTTTCTAACTTGAGACACTTATCATTGCAATTTTCAAGTTTAACTTGTGTCTCTTTTAACAACTCTTTTAATTCATTTTTACTTAGATTGAATGAATGGTCAGAAAATGAATTAGAAATATTTACCTGCTTCTCCTTGCCTTTATGCGTAGCCATGACACATAGGTTAGCTGTCTCCTCTTCTTCGGGAACAATAGTTTCATTCTCACTTTCAGTTTCTCCCCATGCAGCAATCATGGCCTTACGAAAGTCAGTCTTGTTAAAATTCTCTTTGTTCAACGGTTTTCTTGAATCTCTTGTCTTTCCCTTGCCCTTTTCATTCTTCCATGTTGGGCAATCCTTGATGAAGTGTTCGGTACTTCCACATTTGTGGCATTCAAGATTTTTTGTTCTTCTTTCTTTGTTGTTTCTTTGATTTGCATACCTGCTGTTCCTGAAGAACTTCTTGAATTTTCGTACCAACAAAGCAGCCTCTTCTACATCACATTCTGATTCGTCCTGTTCCCCCGCTGCCAGAGCCAGTCCCTTGTTCCTGGAACTGTCTGCTGTTCCCAAATGCAATTCATGTGTCATTAGGGAACCAGCCAGCTCCTCTAGATTAAACTTTGTAAAATCTTTGGACTCTTGTATAGCAGTAACCTTGGCCCTCCAGCGCTCATCTTGAGGAAGGCTCCTTAGAATCTTCCTTACTTGTTCATCAGTGGGAATTATTCTTCCAAGAGAAACAAGCTCATTTGTTATGTTGGTGAACCTAGTGAACATCTCTTGGATACTTTCTCTTGGCTCCATAACAAATCTCTCGTATTTAGACATTAACAAATCAATTTTGGACCGTTTGACTTCACTTGTTCCCTCATGGGTAACAGCAAGCAGGTCCCAAATTTGCTTAGCGAATTTGCACCCCATTATTCTATTATGCTCGTTTGGTCCAAGACCACAATGAAGTAATTTTATAGCGAGAGCATTTAATTCCATTTTCTGAAAATCTTCTTTTTCATATTCCGTTATTGGTTTGGGAACTACTTCATTGTTGGAGTTAGTAATGGTTACCTCAAAATCTCCGATTTCGATGACTCTCCACACTTGATAGTTCTCAGCCTTGATGAAGATTTCCATTCTATTTTTCCAGTAAGTATAGAATTTTCCATCGAACATTGGCGGTCTTTGAGTTGAATATCCCTCTTCCATTCGCTCGTTCATAATTGACATTTTTCGGGAACACCAGAATCTGCCCTCAGGGTTTCCTGATCTTCTGGGAACAGGGCTCTGATACCAATTGTTGATTCAATTAGGAACGGGAACAGCAACAAGAGGGGGGGTGAATTGTTGTTGTTGCAAGTTTAAGCGATTGTGCCCTGTTGTTGTTGCAACTAAGAGCAAAATAATAAGAGCGACACACGATTTTACTTGGAAATCTTTTGGGCCTAAACAAAAGGAAAAACCACGACCACTTGGGATTTCTAACAACTTCACTATGTTTAAGGCAATTAGTTACAATTACAATAAACACCTTACTTCACTCGAAGCGTAA
Source organism: Amaranthus tricolor (assembly GCF_026212465.1). Classification (NCBI taxonomy): domain Eukaryota; kingdom Viridiplantae; phylum Streptophyta; class Magnoliopsida; order Caryophyllales; family Amaranthaceae; genus Amaranthus; species Amaranthus tricolor. The sequence continues at coordinate 22,842,582 of NC_080056.1, read as the reverse complement.
CAACTAGGCCAACTCTTCACTCTCTAATTGCTTTACTCAAAGCAACAAACTTAGCTTTACAATAAGCTAATCCTCTCTAGCTTCACTAAAAGCTATCTAACTTCCCCCTTAGACTCACCCGAGTCTAATTACATAAACTCTCAAAGTCCCTTACAAAAAGGATAGAAATTCTCTAAAATAAATAAAAGAGTTGCACAAGTAAATATTATGAATTAATTGGCAATTTAAAAGCACAAAATATTACTTGTAGAATTTCAAAATCAAACGCACAAAAATTATTTTTCTCTCAAAGCATGCGTTATATTCACCTCTTAAAAACCGAGCTAGTTAGCTTATTTATAATAAAATAAATTTCTAAAAATAAAAAAATATTCCAACCCATTATCCTTAGTCATGGATCAATGAATGATGCTGAATGAATCACAAAACGGTTAATACTTCAGCCTTTGAATAAATCAAACAAACGGTTAAGGCAATCAGTAACCGCTATTCCCTAATAACCGCTGTTCCTTAATAACCGCTGTTCCCTAAAGTAGCAGTTTCTTCAGTAGTAATTCCTATTCCCCAAATTAATGGCTGGAACTTCATGCTATATTTAGAAAACGGTTTGGTAAAACGGTTATCTTTTGACTAATTCAAAAAAACGGTTATCTTTTGACTAATTCTTAGAAAATGGTTATTTTTACTATTTTTAGGAAAAGATTATTTTTATTATTTTTCAGAAAATCCAAAATTAATTAAGACCTAACTGCTGTTCCTACTTTTTACTAGATCCAAGTTTATCTCCTAAAAATAAGGAATTAATCTTGAAACCACCACGTAAGGAATTTTAGAAATTCTTTTTGCCAATTAACTTTAATAAACTAATGCAACCAATTAATTTAAATACATTAACTAAAAAATAAAAGATAGAATTTATTAGCTAACGCAAATTGACTTCAGTTTGGGAATGCTGCGCTGTCTCCAAATTCCAACTTGCTAGAACATCAACCCTGGGAACAGTAGACTTCCTGTCTCCATTTTACATCCCACGTGATATACTCTTCTAACATCTCTTGAAACCTTTTGACATGTATATTCCCATGAACTAAGCCATAGGTACTATCAACGATCACAATTAATCGGATATTGACCTGCACAAAATCTCTAAACACATATTTGCTAAAGTATAGTCATCATCTTTTGATAAATCGAGGTGAGCAATTGATGATAAAGACAATGTTGAAAATGTGACTTTAATTTTATTAATCAAACATATAAAATAAAGTTACATAAACTTAGTAGGTTACAAAACATATGACAAGTTCAAACTTTTGCTTTACATACAGCAAATGTGAACTTCATCAACGGGAACACCATATATTGAACATAGTAACAAGAAGATTTTGTATATGAACTTGATATTAATTCTAGGCGAGATGCTCTTTCCTAAACCATCATTTCCTCCCTACTACGGTGCTTGGGAATATAAACCGGAAATATGTTCTGAGATACAAAGAATTACACTAAATTCCTCGCACAAGGAACTTAGAACGACATGAGAAAACTTAAGTGTAATAAGAAATAGAAATTTACAATCGAGGACTGCAAGTTCTCTATGTAAAGTACTAGAGAAGAAAAGAAAAATCAGAAATTGCATGTATATTCCTTGTACATCTCATGTAAGAAATAACTTACACATGCCTTCTATATTTATAGAAAAGCATACAACCATTCATGAAGTAATATGTCACTTCATGAACTGCAACATCGATTCACGAATCAATGTCGATATTAAATCAATTCATCCCAATAATTCAGTTAATATAACCATATTAACTGTAGATAGTTATTGCATAACTAACAAAATCGAATAAAACGAACATTGCATAAACCAGCGCGAAAGTCGCGAGCAGCGACCTGAGCAATTTCCAAAATAAAAACTTTGTCTTGAAATCTCGCGATCCGCAAAAATACTTTTGCACAAAACAACCATTTTGCAATATTGGGATATTTAACTTAATTAATAAATTATTTTGTTTATTTGATTTAATGAATTTTCATTTTTGATAACCATTATACACTTTAAATGACCACAGTCTTTCCTCATTTAGAGTGTATAATCCTTTTCTACTTTCGCGATTCGTAATCTCCAACCCATTTCATGCATTAATGCCAATGTCCTTCCGGATTGAATTGACACCTAGTACCACGCATCTTTACAATTGATCATATCCCTTAATGTCCTTCAAGATTGAATTAAGCAAATATATCCAACCAATTGTAGGAGTAGTACACATGAAATAGTTCCTTAAACTCACATCGGTGACACCTTAAAGGCCATGTGTCCATATCTATTCATAAGTTCAATGGAATCATAAGTATGCCCTTGATTTCGTTGAGCCGGCCAAACCCTGAACTTATATAGGTAGCTTCTCCTGGTTATCATGCTTTTGTGAATAAACCACTTAATCTAGAGATCTTTAAAACTCTAGAAATTGGAGACCTCGAGGGACCACTACTCTACTGCCTCATTTTTCAACATCACGAACAAAGCAACTAAGGATCACTTAAGTGTTGCTTTCCAACATCTGATGAGGGATCAATCCACATTGAATTCAAGACTAGATGTTTCTTCTAGCATCGAATTGGTTTTCACTCATGTTGTTGAACAATGGGCACTCCAATTTCATTAAACCATGAAATTCCTCACTAGTGGAAAAAACCTCATTTGCTGTGTGTCATTTGCTGCGGTTTTCCTTAGACGCAACATTAAATAGCAAAAAAAAAAGAAAAAAAATATATATTACAAATGCTGCGGTTTTCCTGATGCCCGCAGCAAATAAGCATTATTTGCTGCGGTTTTATTAAGCCCGCAGCAAATAAGTATAAAAAAAATAAAAAATAAAAAAAATAAAAATTTCGTTTAATAAGCACTTATTTGTTGCGGGCTTCTTAAAACCGTGGCAAATAATGCTTATTTGCTGCAGTTTTTTAAGAAGCCCGCAGCAAATAGTCAGTTCAAAAAATATAAAAAACGCGTTTTGACGTTCAATTACTTAAAACCCCAAAATAACTTTCTTCAAAAACCCACGATGACGACTGTCTTCTTCTTCAAGCTCTTCAATTTCAGAAAATTTCTTCAAAAACCCACGAAAGATCTCTTCAAGTTCTTCAAGTTTTTCAAATCATACGACTCTGCTGTGTTTTCTCTTCATTTCGTTCATCATCTTCCAAACCCCACGACTTTTTTTAAGTTCTTCAAGTTCCTGTGTTTTTGAAATTTGTTGCTTTGATAACCACCCATTGCACGAATTTCCTTCTCCATCTTTGTTTAAGTTCTTCAACCCACCATTGTTGTTTTTCCTTCAAAAACCACGAAATTCGGGCTAGTCTTGTTCTTTTTCAAGTCATTGTGTTTAAATAAGGATTTAGTCTTTTTTTATACTAATTTTGATTTTGTTTTTCATTGTAGGTTACATAATCTTATTGTAGAAACAAAATTATCATATCTCATTACCAAGGCTATGTATTTTATATTTGAATGTGAATAATTTACTTTTGTATGTACTTGAATATTTGAATGTGAATAATTTTAATTAATTAGGATTTTTAGGGTAGATTGAATGTGAATAATTTACTTATGTATACATGTAGTTGTATATTTGAATGTGAATAATTACTTATATATGTGGTATAAATGATTCAATGGGTAGTTGTTCTTGTAAACGACATCATGTAAGATTATAATCATGTAATTTAATTATCAATCTTTATTTGGTGATGATAATTTTTGCTAGTATTAAACCTGCTTTGCTTTATTATCTGTGTGAAGTAGAAAGTTGGAAGTAGGATAGTGACTTTTGCTTATCGAAAATCGGCTAAGAAACTGAAGAGATTTAAAGAACCTCAGAATGAAATGAGATATATATACATTACTTATAAAATACAAGAACATATCTTTTAGCTAATGAACAATTCTTTTAGCTTCAATCAGGTTCAAAAGGTTAGTTGCTTTTGTGTCATTACTTTTATGTTTATAAAGATTTAAGATTGAACGCGATGTTTGTGAATGAACAAGTTCCTTGGTGATTGATTGTTGATAATGTATTATTCATTTTCTATTTTTAGGATTAAGTTGGTATTCTAATGTACTTCTAGGATATTAATTAATTATGTTTTTGGAATGGTTTAATGCTTATTTGTGTTTCGTTGGATTTGCAGATTGATAGTTTGCCATGTCGATGTTTATTCGAAGGACAAAAATTCTCAACTCGAATCCACTATTCACTTTCGATTTATTAGGACTTTAATTTGTGTATGTACATATTATTATATTATATATACGATCGAGTGTTTACAAAGAGATTATTGGTGATTATTGGTGTTAGTTGGTGATTATCATTGGATTAATCATTGTTTATAACATTGTACATTATTGGATTATTTAATACTATTAAACGAAAAAAGCAAAAAAAAAAAAAAAAAGCATTCGCAGCAAATAAAGCCCACAGCAAATAATGCTTATTTGCTGCGGTTTTTTAAGAAGCCCGCAGCAAATAGTAAGTTTTTTGCTGCGGTTTTAAACCGCAGCATTTAAAATAGGCTATTTGCTGCTATCACTATTGCTGCGGGCCAAAACCGCAGCAAATAAGGTTTTTTCCACTAGTTAGACTTAGTAAGAATACTTTGTCTAACTTTGAACTTTGTTCACATAGTCAAGAAATGTGATCCCTTCTTTGACAAGCCCTAATTTTCGGCTTTTATGCAATTAGATGTCATAGCATTATCAAAGTTACACTCGACTATCAATGCTTTATTTAAGCCACTTGTCAATCACACTAGATTGTTTTGTGCACTACTTTGGCTTTAAACATCACAAAGATGAGTATTTTTAAACCATACTGTTTACGTATTTGTCTAAATCATGACAAATAACATTAATATTATAGTGGAATAAGTTAAAACTTTGTTTGTTCTTGGATGATCAAAACTTGGTATACCTCCCCCACAAACATATGTATACTTTGATCAACATAGAGAATGGCAAATTCACTAAATCAAACTCATTCTTGAGTACCTCTTCAAACTTGAAGAACTTCCACTATAAGATTAACTAAATCCATGGTACAACATAAGCATTTTGGACTATTTTCAAATAATTTCCGTATAAAGGAACTTTAAATTGTAAGTAAAAATTTACTTGACAACTATATAACAATTTGAATATTGTGTAAGTCAAATTTACATCCAATTTATATAATCATTCCAAATATTTAGGAAATAGTTTCAACTAGAAGATATGAGGGTAAATTTTGGACGTCACCTTTAGTATATGTAAAATACTTATTTCTTAGTCCTTAAACTTTTATGTTAAAATTCATTTAACATTTACCTCCCCCATTCACTTCAGAGAAGGAATATGACATATTATTTTGTCAACTTTACTTATACAATTCCAAAATAAATATATCATAATTTACAAAATATATGATACAACATACCATATGAAAATACAAACAATTATTTAATCATTGTATTTTCCGTAACTTATTGAAATAAATTCAATAATCAATTATCATATTAAGTATAATACCACTTAATATATCTTGAACCTAATTATATGTTCATCAATCTTCGTATATAATATGAAAATCTATAAATAACATATTGTTATACTTACTTGGAGATTAAATTACTAAAATTCAATCATTATTCCCTTGATGAACACATGAATAGTTATTTTCTTTTTAGAAAGCTTAAAACTTATATGATACTAAGTATCAAAATAAATAATCATGGGTAAACCTTCATATTAGTAGTATGAATACAATATTAAGAACTTTTACTTTGAGACCTTTAACAAATCCAAACTTCGTGAAAAACTTTTTCCTTAATGAAGCAAACTTATACTTGTCTCTTTTAGAAATACATGCTTTATCAAAATATTAGCAAATGAATCTAGAAAAGATCAATATGTCATAACCATTTGTACAAACTTGTAGGTATTTAAACCTATCTATCATTAAAAATAAATTTCCAAATAAATATTGCATCAGTTATTATTATAATCAAATACCATTGATATATGATATCCCTTGTTCTAATAAATAGAACTCATAGTAGATGTTATAAATAACATAATCTATATAAATGAATCCTTATTTTGAACCTTGAGATAATTCAAAATAAATTTCCTTTGTACCAAAATCATTAGCACTTTTCTATAAAAACAAACACTTTAAAACAAGGAAAACATTTAATATCAACTTTAACTTAAATAGTTAAATTCTTTCTTATTGTCACACCAAATTTATTTGGCGTTTATTCGACAATATAAAATACCTTAACATATCCATTAACCGGAATAAAACTGATTTAGTACTTTCTCCAAAATAAATTTTAGTATAAAACTTTACATATACTCACGCAAATAATGCTCATCTTGAAAATCAAAATAATAACATATAATGAAATTTTAATTACCATGCTAAAATTATAAAGTGATGACTTATAGTCTAGATCAAGAGTAACATATAAGTTTCAATGTATATATATATATATATATATATATATATATATATATATATATATATATATATATATATATATATATATATATATATATATATATATATATATATATATATATATATATATATATATATATATATATATATATATATATATATATATATATATATATATATATATATATATATATATATGTATATATATATATATATATATATATATATATATATGTATATATATATATATGTATATATATATATATGTATATATATATATATATATATATATATATATATATATATATATATATATGTATATGTATATATATATATATATACATATATATGTATATATATATATATATATATATATATATATATATATATATATATATATATATATATATGTATATATATATATATATGTATATATATATATATATATGTATATATATATATATATATATATGTATATATATATATATATGTATATATATATATATATGTATATATATATATATATATATATGTATATATATATATATATATATATATATATATATATATATATATATGTATATATATATATATATATATATGTATATATATATATATATATATATGTATATATATATATATATATATGTATATATATATATATATATATGTATATATATATATATGTATATATATATATATATATAAGATTAAACCATATATATCAAAATAAAACTTGACAAATTTGTCTCTATTGTTTATTTGATATATAAAATTACTTATATCATCAGTAAACTCATTTTACTTATAAACATTATGGAACTTAACCTCCATAACAAACAACTTTAATAAATAAAATTCCGAGTTTAAAATAATATTGATAACTTTTAACCTTTATATAATAACATTATTAGATTTTCAAATTCTTGTTAACATCACCTTTACATTAAAACTTACTTTTAATGATTCTTTCGTGATAAACCTTTAAATTTATTCATGTCATAAACTTTGTATCCTTTTCAATATGAATACATTAATATAACCTTGGGCAAAATAACCATATGACAAAACAATATTACCCATATAAAAATTTATATGTTCAAATTTAAACAACATAGGTAACAAACTAACAAAGAATATATCATAAAAACTAACTTGAATCATGCACAATATCATATAAATAATTCTACACATGAAACAAAATAATGCATCATAAACTTTTGTTAAGAACAACATTGCAATATTATGCTTTATACTTCAATTAACTTTATTGTTAACTAAACGTGGATCATGTAACCTTTTAAAAACAATTCACTCAATTGGTGAAACACACATCAATAACAAAATCATTATTGAAATTGGTGAAAAGATGACCAATCATAATTAACACATAATGCTTAACTTGCATAACAAACTTATCTTGTCATACCAAACATACAAAGACCCAAAATATTTAACATATTACCATTTATGAACTATTAATGCAATTATAATCAACTTGATAATAAAACTTATTATCTTTCTATAATAAAACAAAACTTGATACAAAATAATACTACATGATAAGCATTTTAAAACAACAATGAACTTTTATCATCGTATCATGCATAAAATAATACTTGTTAAAACAAAATAAAGCATAATCTATCCATCTTTGTTGATAAAATTAATTATCATAAAATCATGGTAAGTTACTTATACTTCCAACCATCAAAATTCTTTGATAAATAAAATGGAGTATCATCATTTATACCAAATGATAAACATGACCAAATAACTATTATCAATTACTTTACCAATTTCCATGGATATAAAAACTTACTTAAACATGTGACATATTATACTTCTCTATTATCATAAAATTAAGGGATATTATCAATGGTACCCTTGTACTATAGCAAAATAACAATGGTACCCCAGCTAATTTCAATGGTACCCCCCCAAGTATATGCTAATTACAACCGTAACACTATGAATGATTTATCCGTTAAATGTCCGTTAAATCTCGAATGACCTAACCATGGTTAGTTTCTCTCTCCTCTTCCTTCTCTCCTTCCATGGCTGCTTCACCTCAATACCATATTGTTTACTATTTCAAGCTCTCGAACAACTCGACCAATATAAGGAACATAATCATTTGTACGTTCTAAAGAAAGTCTATTTTCATTTGTATTGCTTATAAATAGGTATTCAAAGCTTATATCTTTCTTTTGATCTCTTTTTTTAAACTTTTAGTTTTTTTGCAGGATTGAATTTCTGGGTTTTGGATCTTTAATTGCCACTTAATTTTTTGTGGGTTTTGGGTTTTGGAATGATTATTCTTTCTTTAATTGCTTTCATTATTTCTGGGTTTTTGTTAATTGGGGGGGGTTTTTTGGGTTTTTACAGGTATTCTAAAGAAAGCTTTTTCTTAATTTTTTTTCTTGAATTATGAAGTTTTTGGGTGAGATAATTGGGGGGTTTAATACTGGAGCTCGTCTTAAAGGTTTGGAGAATGGAGGATCTGTCTCTTAGATTCCATACTAAGCAGCCATGGAAGGAGAGTAGGAAAAGGAAAGGAAAAGGGAAGAAGAAGAAGAAGAAACTAACGGACATTTAACGAAAAAAACATTCATAGTGTCACGGTTGTAATTAGCATATACTTGGGGGGGTACCATTGAAATTAGCTGGGGTACCATTGTTATTTTGCTATAGTACAGGGGTACCATTGATAATATCCCTAAAATTAATAAACATATGAAATTAACATAGAGAACTTAATAAAATTTACTTATTGTAAATAGTAGGAAAGATCTTACTTGACTTGTAGATTTTATCAACACTTACTTACATGAGAAATATCATCTCTACCATGCAACTTTGTCCATCTTTCTTACATAACTTGATCAAAACAATAAACAACACAACCCTCCATGAACCAATGCATCCTTTGATGAACCAACGTGCCCTTTTATCGAACCAACGCATTCTTTTATCGAACCAATGCATCCTTTCAAAATTCTCTACGATTATCTCATCACCCGATCATGGTGTAATTTTCATATAAGTAAACTTTAAAACTTTCCCAACAAAATTGTCGATTTTGACAAAATTTGTGGTTAAAACTTTGAGACTTGCCATACTTATTTTAGAAATATGATGTTTTAGATTGTTGAAAATAATGTGACTTTAATTTTATTAATCAAACATATAAAATAAAGTTACATAAACTTAGTAGGTTACAAAACATATGATAAGTTCAAACCTTTGATTTACATACAACAAATGTGAGCTTCATCAATGGGAACACCATATATTGAACATAGTAGCAAGAAGATTTTGTATGTGAACTTGATATTAATTCTAGGTGAGATGCTCTTTCATAAACCATCATTTTCTCCCTACTACGGTGCTTAGGAATATAAACCGGAAATATTTTTGAGATACAAAGAATTACACTAAATTCCTATCACAAGGAACTTAGAACGACATGAGAAAACTTAAGTGGAATAAGAAACGGAAATTTACAATCGAGGATTGCAAGTTCTCTATGTAAAGTACTAGAGAAGAAAAGAAAAATTAGAAATTGCATGTATATTCCATGTACATCTCATGTAAGAAATAACTTACACATGCCTTCGATATTTATAGAAAAGCATACAACTATTCATGAAGTAATATGTCACTTCATGAACCGCAACATCGATTCACGAATCAATGTCAATATTAAATCATTTCATCCCAATAATTCAGTTAATATAACCATATTAACCGCAGGTAGTTATTGCATAACTAACAAAACCGAATAAAATGAACATTGCATAAACCAGTGCGAAAGTCGCGGGTCGCGACCAAAGTCGCGAGCCGCGACCTGAGTAATTTCCAAAACAGAAACTTTGTCTTGAAATCTCGCGATCCACAAAAATGCTTTTGTACAAAACAACCATTTTGCAATATTGGGATATTTAACTTAATTAATAAATTAATTTGTTTATTTGATTTAATGAATTATCATTTCCGATAACCATTATATGTTCTAAATGACAACAGACGATCATTGTGACAATTACCCTTTAGTCCGTGTATTTGCTAATGAAAGATTGTAGAGGGCTAAATTCGACATCCAATTTGGTGTCATACTTAATCCAAGTGGATTATAGGATAGATCAAGACGGAATATTTTTACTTTGGATATTTCTGAAGGAAGAGGGCCGATTAGATGATTATTAGACAAGTCTAGAAACGAGTTGTGACTAAGATTGCCAAAACTAGCTAGATGGAATTAGACCTTGAAAGAGATTATTTGAAAACAATATCTCAGTTAATGCAGTTAAATTCCCTATAGATGATGGGAGTCTACCTTTAATCATATTGTTCTATAAGACTAACCTCTTGATTTGGGTGAGATTTCCTATGGAATTTGGCAGCACACCAGTCAATCTATTGTGTCCTAAGTCCATATGAAGTATAGAAACAAGGTTTCCAATAGAAAGAGGAATTGATCCAGTGAGTTGATTATCATTGAGGTATAAATATTCCAATAGTGAGAGTTTAGCAATAGAACCCGGAATAGATCTGGTAAGTTCATTATGATCAAGGTATAAATATTTCAATTGGGAGAGGTTACCAATAGAACCCGGTATGGATCCATTGACTTGATTATGGTTAAGATCCAAATATTGCAATTGGGATAATTTACCAATGGATTTGGGTATGGGTCCGTTGAGTTTATTTTGATCAAGCTTTTAAGTATTGCAAATGAGATAGTTTACCAATAGACTCTGGTAAGGGACCTGAAAATGTATTAGAGTCAAGGTATAACCTCTCTCTAGTTCATAGAGTTTACCTATGCTATTAGGTAGTGGACTGCTAAGGTTGTTATTAGTAAGGATTAAGACTTGTAATTGTGATAGTTGTCCTACAAAACTTGGTATTCTCCCAATAATATGATTATCGGATAAATCCATGTACGTAAGGTAATTAGTTTGCCAATATCAGTAGGAATCCCACCAGATAAAGAATTTTTACTTAAAAAAAGCACTCTAAGAGAGATCAAATTAACAATGGAATTCGGGATTGTACCTGTAAGACACTGTCGTACGAGCACAAATTTAAATTATATTTTACCCTATTACAACTTGCTAAATATAGTAAGTGGTAAATAGGGGTCGATCTACAGAGATTGTGATTACTAAAGTTAAAGATACTTCTAATTTATTTTTATAGAAAATATAAAAAAAAATGGGGGGAAACGAGTTGTGATAACACTACTAAGAACTTAATAATAAAATAAGCTTAATACAAGAACATAAGATATGTAAAGTAAATAAGAGTGTAAATCAATAATAGAAAGTATAGTAGCAACATGTATCTTAGTCATTCGCAAGATTATTTTTAATAATTGATTAATTACAACTTTTATATGAATAGTCAGCTATAGGATTTATAGTACCCTCGTAAATCCCCTGTCAACCCTTTTATTTTAGCTTACTATTTGTACCCAAGATAGTAAAGCCCTAGTGTTCACTAATCCGGGTTTTATGAATTGACTACTTTAATTTTAGGAAGACTTCACCAACCATTAAACTTAATTAAGAAGATACCCTATAACCCAACTAAATCTAATATTATGTAAACTCTAATAATAAAACTAGATGCAATTATTATTACTAGTTGTTTTTTATTAAAACTAACTAAACAAAGTTTAATTATTTTAAAACATTAACTTATACAAGAATAATTAAGTGTACCCAACAAAATTAATCTTATATAAATTTAGAATAAAAACTAGTTTACATAAATACTCAATAACAAAGTTGCATAAATTAAGACCGATTTCAAATCTCATAAAAATAATTTGCCAAGACATTAATACATGTTACTACAAAATA